>NW_017670831.1:115733-145717 GCF_001879085.1 Nicotiana attenuata | reverse complement strand
AACGGAAAAACTGAAATTTGGAAGAAAAAAAAAACTTTTTTTGGAGAGGGGGTGGGGTTGGTTGGTGAGCGTGGGGAAGGTTGAGAAGGAGCTTTGGAAAATGTTTTCCCATCTTTTAATAAGGAAAACATTTTCCTCCAGTTGGAGAAAAATGAATTAATAAGGAAAATGTTTTTCAAAACATTTAAGACAACCAAACATGAGAAAATTGGAAAATATTTTTCGGAAAATGTTTTCCTTCAAACCAAACACATCTGAAGTCTTGACATGTTAGTCTCAATTCCCATAAAAATAACGTACTTAAAACGTAATTTTTCTAGAAATACTTTATAATTAAATACAATCACATAAAATAAAATAGTGGAGTATTATCCAACCGAGCACACGCTCCAACAATTTGTTAATGCAAACCCCATATTAAATTGAAATGATTTGGAAATGGGGAATTTTGAACATTTTCAAATTTGGACAATGGACAGGTGCCAATAAGTCTTTGACATGTGTGCAATTATTTTCAACTTGATGCTAGTTTTTTTTTTTGCTGTGATTTGAAAATAATTCGTCGTTCTCTGTCATCAAAGAAAATACTAGTAGTACTAATAAAAGGGGCGGTAGGTGGGCTAACTGACATTGTTGACAGGGTCAGAATAGTTGCCAATTCTGGGCGTCATTGAACCAGCTAGACATAATAGAAGATTTGCTCTTGATCTGTTTTCCATCTACCGATGATTAATTTAATTCTATCTGTAATAAGGTCGTAAAGTGGAGCATACCACAAGTGAATTGTTTAAAGTCAAAAAACATTGTTGGTTTTTTTCCCTTCATTCCTAGGAGGAAATGATCTCGCCCCATTACATTTTTTCAATAAAACCAAATTATTTGTGTCGGATTTCTAAATTTATAAACCAAACAGAACTAACAAAATTCGGATTTTTCAATCTCGTTTTTTTTCAATTTTTTCGGTTTTCTCAAGTTATTCGCATTTATTTTCCAGTAAAGTCTTCATGGCACAAAATATATAACTTGTGCTATAGATATTTTTTTTTAGTCCGGGTAAGATACAACAATATAAGTTATTTTTCAAGAAAATAAGGCACGACAACACCCTTTATGCTTTTCTCTCTTGTTGCACCCTATTTTGCACCGGTCAAGATATGATTCAACTTGTGGATTCTCCGTTGTTGATGAAAGAGAGTCGCCACCTAATATTTAAAGGTATATTAGGGTACCTATTTAATTACTAAGTTACATTTTTTATCGGTCTACTACCGTTGAGATTATGGATAAGGGTTCTTGTTCTTCTAAGGAAAAGGTGTTAGGCACCCCTTAAAATCTACCTGAGGTAGCTCCATAGGACTTAGACTAATTTTAAGGCAGCCGTTATTTGTACTATGTTTAATTACTATTAAAAGTACGGCTTACTATATATCTAAGGGAGGGTATATAAAAAGGGATGTAGACTTTAAGAGGAATGTGAATTCATAAAGGAGTTTAGAGATATGCTAAAAGAGTTTTGAAATAGGTATGTAAGTGGTCTATATTTTATATGGTTTGTAGAAAGAGGTGTTATGAAAATAATTGATTTAGGGAATTGTGTTATATAACTCTAAAAGATATACTTCTAGATGTAAGAAAGTGAACCTAAATGTATCTTGATTTTTAAAATCTGAAAATGGACGGTCTTTTGAAAATCCATTCGGGCGATAGTACTTCACCTTTTAAAAATCTGATTTTATTTATTGGTAGTAAAGCTGGCGCTTCTTTTCTGATTTTCTTTTTTGAAAATGGGCCGTTGCTTTCACTAAATTCTAGGCTTCAAAAATCTTTCAAGAGAAGGAGAGTAAGCGATGAGATTTTAATGATACGGGCAGATTATAATTAGCGAATGAGGATCAGTTACTAACTAATTCCTTTTAAATCATATATTATTTAAAGCTTGCCTATGTTTCATGTGACATTAAAGCATGAAGGTAAAGTATGTGATCTAATATATGAGTGTTATATACACGATAATAAAAATATGATAAAGCGACAAGGCAGTAGGAAAAAGTAATGAAGCAGTAAACTAGATTAAGGAAGAAATAAATAATAACAAAGGAAATGAGGGAAAGAAGACTGGATTCTGGTGATTAGGCCTCAAGAAGGTAGGCCCAACAATTGAGAGATACGGCTACAGCTGACTGGACTCTCCAGAAAAATGCAACAAGGTCGGGACTGGGCCTGAGTTCCTTATCCTAAATGTGTACATGCCCAAAAGAGAAAAAAAGTCATTAGATACATGCTCCATATATTCAGCATATTCAAACATGTATAAAATATATATAAATAAACGATTGGAACAAGAAAATATCAATACTCAAATGCTATGGGAAATAATACTGATGTGGTAGTCATACATGGCAAAAAATTTATGTCGAAAACCTTTCGTTGTCATTAAATACTAAACCCCTAAAGAACCGAAAGTGTTAACGAATTAAAGGCTAAGGAGGAAGTCTACTCAAGGTCGATGTCCCCCTTTGAATCCCCCGATACTTCAAAGTTCCCAAAGGACTCAAGGCCCAGGGCAATGCTTGTGCCGGGGAGGGCAGTCCAACCTAGAGCTAAACTCCACTCCCAAATACCCATAACCACTAATAAATTATTTTCCCTATGGGTATAAGTGCCAATTAGGCCATTTCAATGTAAACTAAATGCATTATTTACCACAAAAATATACTTTCCCTCCTAACATAAGAACACACAGACTACATTTGATACCAAATAAAATAATACATATCAGGTAAATTTAAAGGTTTGACTTTCAAACACACACATAAGAGGAGCAGAAACATCACAAGCATACTGTTAAAGGTCTGAACATTAGAGAAGAGCACACTCAAAGGGAAGGCAAGCTATACAGGGTGTAACGACACAAAGATACAGATGCTCCTGTCCCTAGCAAACTAACTGTGAACTAATTGGTTTGCTTCTAGCACATATAGGGATTAGTAATGTCGGTCAAACGCACACGCAAGTATACGCGGTCGTCAAGTAATAAAGTGACTAAAAGTCAGATGTCGAACCCACGAGGACTTATGATCAACTATTAACTAAATTAGACTATCCTAATTATCTATACAAGAATTAAACCAAGAAGTATTTGATTCTAAACTAATTAAAATAAATAAAAACAAATAATGAACTTTGGACAGAGAAAGAGCAGATTTTTATGATATCAATGTAATGAAAACGATCTAGGGTTATGGGCTATCTAACGTTCCTATTGTATTCTTCAATTGAATTAACTAACTAATTTATCTAGTTTATTGGTTGACAGGGTTAATATTGCTCATAAGAATCTGTCGAGTTCTTACTCGCCTATTCAAGCTAACCTAACGCCTATATGTCTATGGAATTAGAATCAGCAAGAACGCATTTATAATTCCTATAAATCAACCAAGCAAGGCAATTAGGTATATGTCTATCCTACCGCGAATCCGTTCCCTGATGCCCAGGTTCAAGAACTTGCTCTACTCAATCCTATATGCAATCTAGAATTCCCACTTTCGAGTTCAACTCTAGATTCGTAGATAGTATTCAATTGGTGATCAAGCAATCAAATATTAAGTGCAGGATTGAACAAATAAACCAATACGATAAATCAAGAAATTAAAATCAATATCCGAATAACAATAGTCATGAAAGAACCACAACCCTAGAACGTGAAGTTTAGCTCCACATAGACATGGTAGCAAAACAACAAATCATACAAAGAAACATAAAAATTACTAAGTTGGTGGAAGAAAAGATGAAACCCGGCCTCCACGGCGGCTCTGTGCTCTTCCTTCGTCAAAAATTACTCTAAAAAACGTTCTCTCCTATGTATATATACCAAGTAGGGTTAGGCCCAAACAATTATACCTTCTCCAATGTGAAAAAGGACACTTTTCCGGGGCTTAACTAGCGCTGCAGCGCATTTGACCGCGCATCTGGGCGCGCTAATTGGCTGACTTTCTGTTTCTGGGCGCGCTAAAACTAGCGCGGCCGCGCATCTGGGCATTTTTCACCCTGTTCCGTTCCGAATTTGGAAAAACATAAAGCATGAAAGTTGTAGCCCTTTGAGTTAGCTTTCCAACCATATATTGTGTAACCAAAATGGAGTTCTGAGCGAAAGGTTATGTCCATTTTATTAGACAGTGCGCAATCTGCCTACTGGAGTCTTCGTTCGCTCTAACTATCATCCGTTGACCCCCAAACACGATTCCGGCTTAATTCCTTGAACTTTTACTCAAACTTTAAAGTTCCTAATCACTTGAATTCATTCCATAACATCTATATAGCTCGGAATCACTCCTACAAGGCATAAAACATACAATTAGTGCAAAACACTAGCGATTAAAGCTCAAACTCAATTAAAGTGCAGTAAATTAGAGTGTAATAAGTGACTAAAATACGTAATTATACCCTATCATCAGCAAGTTAAATGGAAAATTCTCCTCGGTAAATTTGACATTGTGTACATAACATAGAAGGCTATCAAAGGGCAAGCTTTAGCCGACCACCTCGCAGAAATTCGGTAGATGGGGATTACAAGCCACTTACCACATATTTTCCTGATGAAGAAATATTATTTGCCAGAGAAGATATTGCAGAATCGTACCCTAGATGGAGAATGTTTTTCGATGGAGCAGCAAACTTCAAAGGAGTCGGAATTAAGGCAGTCGTGATTTCGGAATATGGACAGCACTATCCAACATTGGCAAAGATAAGATTCCCTTGAACCAATAATATGGCTGAATACGAAGCGTGCATCCTTGGGATCAGAATGGCAATGGACATGAACGTCAAAGAACTTTTTGCTATAAGGGATTCCGATCTATTGATACACCAAGTCGAAAGGGGAATGGTCCACCAAGAACGTCAATATACTTCCGAACCTGCACTGCGTGAAGGATCTATGCAAGAAGTTTACGAACATTGAGTTCAAGCACGTCCACAGGATTCAGAACGAGTTCGTTGACGCCCTCAAAACTTTATCATCTATGATTCGGCATCCGGACAATAACTACATCGACCTTATCGAGGTAGAGATCAAGGATCAACATGTCTATTGCTTCCATGTAGATGAAGAACAAGATGATAAAGCAAGGTATCACGACATCAGGAAATTCATTGAAACCAGAGAATACCCAGAGAATGCTACTAATGGTTAAAAGCGAGCCCTCAAGAGGCTGGCAAACCACTTTTTTCCTCAACGAGGAAGTCCTAAGGACCCCAGAGTTAGGTTTCTTCTGATGTGTAGACATTGCCGAGGCAACCAGGTTATTGGAAGAAATACATGTAGGAACATGCGAACCCTACATGAATGGGTTCACATTAGCCAAAAAGATCTTGAGAGCTGGATACTTTTGGATGACTATGGAAAACGAAACTATCTACTACATACAGAAGCGTCACCAGTGCAAGATCCACGGGGATTTCATCCGGGTTCCGCCAAATGAGTTAAACGTAATGGGTTCACCCCGGGCGTTCGCCGCTTGGGGCATGGATGTGATTGGACCTATAGAACCTGCCACATGAAATTGACATCGCTTCATCTTGGTAGCTATCAACTACTTCACCAAATGGGTCGAGGCATCTACTTACAAGGCCGTCACAAAGAAGGTACTAGCAGATCTCGCCCGGAACAACATTATCTGCAGATTTGGAATACCGGAGTCTATCATCGTGACAATGCCACTAACCTCAACAGTGACCTTATGAGAGAAATCTGCGAGAAGTTCATAATCGTCCACCGCAATTCCACAAGCTACAGATCAGAAATGAATGGGGCAGTCGAGGCAGCCAACAAAAATATTAAGAGAATTCTACGAAAGATAGTGGACAATCACAGACAATGGCACGAGAAACTATCTTTGGCTTTACTGGGTTATCGGACCACCATGAGAACATCCACTAGGGCAACGTTGTACATGTTGGTATATGGCATTGAAGTTGTGATACCCGCAGAAGTCAAAATACCATCTTTAAGGGTCATTCAAGAGGAAAAATTGGACGACGCAGAGTGGATACGAGTCAGATAGGAGCAACTCATGCTCATCGATGAGAAAAGAATGGATGCGTATGCCATGGTCAGCTATATCAGAACAGGATGGACAGTGCATTTAACAAGATAGTGAAGCCTCGCCAGTTCACACCGGGGTAGTTTGTCTTGAAGAAAATCTTCCCCCACCAAGAAGAAGCTAAAGGAAAGTTCGCACCAAACTGCAAGAGCCTTACGTAGTTCATCGAGCACTGTCGGGAAGAGTTCTAATCTTGGCAGAAATGGATGGAAGAATTAACACGAAGCCCATCAACTAAAACGCAATCAAGAGATACTATGTTTGAAGACAAATAGAGCTAGGTCTTTGCTGTAACAAAACTACGTTCAACCTATCTTCCCACGGAGGGATACATAGGCAACCCACGTAGGGTTCAGCTTTTGTCTCCCCTTCTCTTTTATAATAGAAAAACCAAATATCACTTTTGTATGTTGCTCAGGAACTACGCCCGCTTGATTTCCTTAGAAAGGAATACGTAGGCAATCCTCATCGGATTTAGTCGTCTTATGTAATTGAACTACGTTCTGTCCTGATTCCAGTAGGATACGTAGGCACTCTGAGTCAGACTCGGCCAGTTTCATCCTTAAACTCATTATTTTGCATCTGTTGTAATCGAACTACGTCTTGACCAGATTCCATTTGGATATGTAGGCTGCCTGAGTTAGGCTCGGTCATGTTTATCATATTTTATCATAATCCATGAACTATGTTCAGACCTGCTTCTTATACATAGGCAACCTGACATGGTTCGGTCATAACCTTAGGAAACCTTTGTAATGCATTAGTTCGAATTAGGACGATGTCGCGTTGTTAGAAGCATCGCGGAAGATCGACATCAGCAGGACGAAGTTTTCAAAAAGATAAGCTCGTTTGTGGAGAACTTTTCATAACATGTCATAATTCAGAATGATAGCATTTGCCTTAACAGCAAAGTATATTCAAAATATTTTCTAAAAAATACAGTAATTTGTTCCACCTACCAAACTTCGCGGCGCAACGATATCAAAGGTCGGAGCAAACTAACATTGTGGTCGACACAAACAAACTTCCCCGCCCCCAATAAGAATTTTTCTTTGAATGAAGGGTCAACATGGAGCAAGAAAGCAATAAGACCACACTGGGGCAAATGATGGATCTGCCACTTGCCTATGATTATCTCTCTTTCTCCTTTACTTGAATATTTCTGGTACAAATAAGGCTAATCTTTGAATCCTTTGTAAATACCTCGGAGTCAAACCGCTGATACGAAAAAAAACTTATTCAAAGCAAACTGCCTGCTCAAACAATCGGAGCACTCTGTACAAAATGAACCATTGGCTTCATCAATGGAAGCCCTGTATATAGAAAATAGTCTGTTCAGCTAATCGTAGCACCTTGTACAAATGAGCCGTCGGCTTCACCAATTGAAGACCTCTATATAGAAAACCATCAACTCAAACGATCGGAGCGCCCTGTATGAACCGAATGTTAGTTTCGCCAACCGAATCCTTGTATATATCAAATCGCAAACTTCGCCAACAAAACAATTCGTATCGTTTTACCATTGCAAAGGATGCCAGAATAGACAGTTGCAAACCTCGTCACAGATGTTCTAGCAATCGATGGCTGCAACTTAGCTTCGCGGTCAACAGAATCTCTTGGGCATGCTTTTACTTCCTTTGCTATTACTTTGAATGTTTTAACATTTTGCTCATGCAGCTTCAGGCATGATTACGGTTTTAATCAATCACTCCCAAGCGGAGATTACTTTACATTTGAGTGCAAAGCTCTCCCAATAAGTGGAGACACACTCTATAAATCAATCTCTCCCACCAAACAGAGACATTTCTCAGTGCAAAGCTCTCCCAACAAGCGAAGACGCACTCTACAAATCAAGCTCTCCCAACAAGGGGAGAAAATTTTCAAATGCTACGATAGCTGCGGAACGGTACACAGCACGACTAACAAATCGAGTCAAGATCAAGTATCCCGTCATCCCGATCCCAAATAATGGCTCGCTGGCAGCCAGGCATCATCATTCCTACATCATTTACATCACATATTAATATATTTCGCATTGCAATATATTGGTATGCGTGTATTTCATTTGTTTTGCAGGAACAAACAACTTAAAGTGTAACTCTTTTCTAAGCAGCAAACCAAACTACAACGCTATGAGGGACAACAAACCCATTAGCGGGCCAAGGATCCAAGTTCGAGCACAAAACAACTAAGTAAAACTCAAAATTTTGAAATCCTTCAAATCAAGCCACAAAATTCAAGCTATCATGAGTGCCCAATCCTGCGCTTCGCCATATCGTCATAATATGATACTGGGGCAGTCCTTCGAGTATTGCCTCCTCAAAAAATCATCACTCCAGAACTACATGATGCTTGATCCTCGTTAAGCCCGAGGTATGTAAGCAATTCAAAGCCAGAATTCGGCCCCAATCTTTCCAAAAATCTTTCAAAAATCCTCCCAGAATCTTCCTTAAATCCTGCAGCTCATAATCTTCATGCCACTCCTGCAATGCATGCCTAAAGTCGGGACAAAATTGGCTTTGGTTCAATTTCTTTTCCCGAAAATTATTTCAACGTCTCCGGTCAAAGAGAGACAGCTGTTGACGGCGAATTTTAACCCTCCCTTTTAAAATTAATTTACTTATACTCAATAATTTATAATAAATATTTTAAAAGTATTTTCTAGTAATAAATACCTATTTCTACAAATTACTTAATTATTAGTTTCGAAATTAATCACCTAGCATTAGTATTACGTAATTACAAATATACTTACTATTTTATGATTACTAAAACAACATTTATATACATCAAATAGGCCTTATAATTAATTTGACAAATTACCCATTAATTTCTAGTTAATTAGACTTCTATGTTAATAGTTTGGAATTAATGCTATAATTTGAAAACTGAAGTATTTATAAATAATTAATCACAATAATTATTAGTATATTTGGTAATTATAATTTTACTACATTTTGTTGGAAATTAATCAAGTTTAATTAAATCAATTTTAAAAAGGGGCTAGAAAACCAAAAGACAGCAATTGCAAATCTTCAATTAAACAAAGATTGGCTATTTTTGAAATAAATTTAGCCCAACACATAGGCCCAATCATCGGTTGACCCAGTCCAAAAGGATCCCTCCATTCCAAGTTGGCAATCCTTGCCACTCCATGAGAACTAATCAGAGTACGCCATGTCACTCATCTCTACCACTCTCAAAAGAAACACAATCCATCTGGGTCGTCCATCCTACAAATCAACGACCCACATTATATCTCTATTTTTCCTTTAATTTTAACCTCCTATCCGATTTAATCTTAGCCGTTGAAATAAAAGATCTAATGGCTCCCATATTTTCATTTTTTTATATCTTTTTAACTCTTAAGTGCTCAAATTATCAGGGTCGTTGATCATCAGATCCAACGGCCCAGATTTCGTCTCTCATCCTTAACCCAGAGATGGCCAAATCCCCACTCTCTAACCCTAGATCATTTGCCACAAACAGTCGCCCCCATTTCCCTTTTCGTCTTTTCCTCTTTCAAGTCAATCCATGAACATCAATCAAAGAACCTTGCACAAATTAATGCAAGGTCGTAAATCCCTGAAACAAATTGTCCTTCCCTGCTTCTCCATCTCCAAATCCCGCTGACTTTCCCTTTTTGTTTTCGAGTGCTTTCATTGCATCAATTTTGAAGCTTTGGGTCCTAGGCAATTAGAAGGAATCTATGTTTTGCCTGCTGCCCTCGAGAAGGTCAGTACACCTTCAACCTCTTCTCTTTTGATTAGCTTACTTGAATATCATGAGCATGCCATTGCCTTTTGTCAATTATGTTCATTTATGATGTTTGTCATTAGTGTATAGATGTCATTTCCAATTAGTGATAATGTGTTGTTAACATGTGGTCATTTGTCATACTTTGAATATCTCTAATTGGTGTTGATTAGGCTATTATGTGACCTTAATGACTTTCATTCTTATCTTAAATAGTCCATATAATTAAGGTTTCCTTAATATGCTTCAAACGACCTCTCATGCTTGCCTAGGATTCAGATTTTCTGTTGTGATCTCAATCCCTACACTCTGTTTCCTGCATCTTGTTTTTTTGTAGTCGGAATTGTTGTTTGATAATTCTAACTAGGATAAACTTGAAAATTCATAGTTTAATCTTTCGTCATTTAACTGAATGAGAAGTTTAAATGTTTAAGTGCTCTCCTTCTCTATATCCGTGTCTGTTAACTCTAAAAGCAACTTCTGAGTCATCACTATGACATTCACGTGTTCATATCTAATTGTTGGTTGCATCTATATGAAATAGCCTTATTAAGGTGAGCTCTTATGAACTTCAGAGACGCTTCTACATATATTCTGTTATTATCAAGTTGTCTTTCATATAATAGGACATAGAGGGTGTTTGGATAAGCTTATAAGCTGGTCAAACTAGCTTATAAGCACTTTTCGACTTATCTACGCGTTTGGTAAAGTTATAAGTGCTTATAAGCCAAGTGCTTATAAGTCAAAAATAAGCCAAAAGTCATAAGCTGGTCACCCCTAGCTTATAAATTTTTAGCTTATAAGCACTTTAAGTTTGACCAAGATTTTTATAATTTTATCCTTAAAATATTCCTTTTTAGAACAAAACTCTTACATCGATACTCACTGCCTCAAGTATTTTTTTAACTTAACCCCCCCCTTCCCCCCTACCCCCCCTCCCCGCCTCTTCAAGTCTGCAATTCTCATTGACTATTTAAGATAAGCAAATTCTCTATTCCTTTGCATATTTGTATCTATGTGATTGTGTATTAATCTTTGAACTATATGTAATAAATGAGGACATATCAAATTTTTGGTGTATTGCTTTCTAAGTATTGTGGTGATGAAGAGAGTGTTTGTTTCTCTTCAAATATTTTGTCCTATTTAGGTTTATTTTTTACCGAGAAACTTTTATCAATTTATTAATTATTATAACTTATGATTATATGCTTATCATAAAATAAATTATATTTATCATAAAAATTATCTTATCTAAGCACAATTATATCTAAAATAAAATGACAAATAGAATATTTTGTATTTGAATCGATCTGGAATCTAAAATTTTGAAGAAATTACGCCTTATAAGTGTAAACTGTTCTAAGGTTATTTAAGTCATTTTACCATAAAAAGGGCTTATCGGCACTTTTTTATCAAATATTGCAGCATCTTATTATCAATTTCAGCGCTTGTATCCAAACAATAATGTCTTATTTATTAAATTAGTTTCAGCAATTCAAAGTGCTTTTCAGCACATAATGCTTATTAGCTACTTCAAATCAGCTAATCCAAACGAGCTAATAGTCATTTTGTTATAGTTGAATGATAATAGTTTCAAAGCTGAACATATCTTCCTCTTGTTCAGATGTAAATCTCAGCTTGTATAGCTGAGTGTCACGACCCAAATTTCCCTCCATTGGATGTCGTGACGGTACCTAGGAAAGCCTAACAATTTGCGAAAAAGAATTGAAATACGGCTAAACCTCAACATGTAACAGATAATATATAAAGGAAAAACTGTCGCTCTGCATGTACAAGTACAAAATCCACAACTCAGAGTGTAAACAACTCCCAAAACCCGAAAGTCACAAGCCATAAGCTCTAAGGAATGTACTAATTGTCTCTATACATCAACATCTAAGAGTATAAAGAAAAGAGAACAAAGTATGGATAGAGGGGTACTTCGAGGTCTGCGGACACTAGCAGATATACCTTGAAGTCTCCAAGCAGCAGCACACACTCTACCTATATTGGGGCTGGTACGATGTACCTGGGTCCACAAAATATGTGCAAAAACGTAGTATGAGTACACCACAACGGTACCCAGCAAGTTCCAAGCCTAACCTCGATAGAGTAGTGACGAGGTCAGGTCAGGGCCCTACTGGAATAAAAAGGAAACAAGGTAGAGGATATAGTAATATAATGAAAAGACTGAGAATTTAGCAATGAGAATATATAGAAAGGTAACAACACAACACATAGGAGTAAACAACAGGGGCGCTCTCAAGGTACCGCCTCGTAGTCCCAAAAGAAAATGCACAACAAGGGAGCTCCCGAGGTACCGCCTCGTAGTCCCAAAATTAAGTAAATATGCAATAGGGGAGCTTCCGAGGTACCGCCTTGTAGTCCCAAAAGTAAATACGTAATAGAGGAGCTATCGAGGTATCGCCTCATAGTTCCAAAAGTAATACACAACTCGTAACCGTTGGAACAACGAATTCACAGCAAGGAATCCTATAGTTGAGACTGAATAAAAAAAACAAGAAAGCAGGAATTCAACTAAGCATGTTGCATAGATTTCAAGTAAGAATTAAGACACGTAGACATGCGATATTATGCTAAACATGATAATTACACATGCTAAGGCAACTCAGTTATGGAATTTAAAGAAGACTACTCAACAAGAACTGGATTTTTCAACATATAGCCCGAGTACGCAGTCGTCACCTCGCGTACATGGCCTCTACATATTGCAAATACCATAACAGTACTGGGGAATTCCCCCTACACAAGGTTAGGCAAGTCACTTAACTCAAACCAAGCTCAATCAGTCAATAAGGATGCCTTTCCCTAGGGTGGAAAAATGGTTAAAAGAAAACAGTTAACCACCCATATTATCCACTAAAACAATGGGTTGGCTAATGAACTTTTTAAAAACGGGTCAAATATGGATAAGAACTATATTATCCATTTAGAAAATGGATAACCAATGGGTAACCAATGAGTCTAACTTTTACATTTATAAAGCCTCAAATTGAGGGTTCCTCAAGTTAGGGAGACTAAAAATTCTCCCATAAGTGATCATTTGCAGGAAGTCATGAATAATATGGTTACCCATATTATCTGCTGGTTAACCCATTTTTTATCCATATTAAATATGGGCCGGGTCGGATAATTTATCCATTTTTTCATTACCCATTTTCGACCCAAACCATATTCGACCCGACCCGCCTGTTTGCCACTCCTACCTTTCCCTGTATAGCCAAAAGCAAGCTCAAGTAAGCTCAATCTGACTGGCACAAATATAGCCAAAAACAATTTCATACTATAAATATAACTATAAGAAACTAATCTAATTAATGAAATCAAGACTTTACCAGGAATTAGAAAATCGACCCGAGCCCACGTCTCATAATCGGGTAAAAGTCACAGAATCCGAACACCCCTTCAACCTCGAGTTCACCCATACCAAAATTACTCAAATCCGATACCAAAATCTCGATCAAAACTTCAAAATTCGGCTAAAAACATTTTCTCAATTTTCCCCAAATTTTCACCCCAAATCACTAATTTAATGATGAAATCAAAGGCATAATAATGGAAATTAACCAAAACTAGCTAAGAATCACTTACCCAAAACACCCACGAGAAAATCTCTCCAAGAATCGGCTAAATCCGAGCTCTCAAGTCCAAACAGTGAAAAATGATACAAACCCTCGATTTTGAACGTATAAATCTGCTTAGGTATTTCCTTCTTTGCGAAAGCAGAAATTGCCTCGCGTTCGCGAACAACAAAAAGCTACTAGCCAAAATTACCTCTTACGCTACCAGCTTTGCAATCGCGAAGCCCATTACGTGAACGCATGGCCTACTTCATGAACGCAAAGGGTAAACCACACCAAGGCTTAGACTACTCTACGCAAATGCAGGAATATCATCGCGAATGCATAGAAGGACACTAGAACTAGGAAAAACCAGCAAACTTCAGAGTTCTTATCAAGTCCCGAAATCTGTCGAACAAGGTCTGAATCCCACCCGAGGCCCCAGGGACCTCAACCAAAAATACCAACAAGTCCTAAAATATCATACGAACTTAGTCGAGCGCTCAAACCACATCAAACAACATCACAAACATGAATTGCACCTCAATTCAATCCTATTGAAACTAAGAAATTCCAACTTCTACAAACGACATCGAAACCTATCAAATCACGTCTGATTGACCCCAAATTTTGCAAACAAGTCAAATTTGACATTAAGGACCTACTCTAACTTCCGGAAGCATAATCCGACCCCCATATCAAAAAGCCCACTCCCGATCAAACTTCCCAAAAACCTTCCCATTTCCAACTTTCACCAAATAACGCCGAAATGACCTACGGACCTTCGAATCAACATCCGGACGCACTCCTACAACCAAAATCACCATATATAGCAATTGGAACCGACAAAACTCCATTCCAGAGTCGTCTTCACATAAGTCAAACTGTAGTAAACCCTTACAACTCAAACTTCAAACTTTGGGACCATGTGTCCATTCCACTCGAATGCTCTCCCGAACTCAACACCAAGCACCCCGGCAAATCAAGTAAGCATAAAACGAAGTAAAGATGACAAATAATAGGGGATCGGGGCTAATACTCTCAAAAGGACTGGCGGGTCGTTACATCCTCCCCTTTTAAAATAATCGTTCATCCTCGAATGAGTATAGAGACATACCTGAAGTGGTGAAAAAAAAGAGGGTAACGGCAACGCATATCATGCTCGATCTCCCAAGTCGCCTTCTCGACTGGCTGGCCCCTCCACTAAACCTTCACTGAAGCAATGTTCTTCGACCTCAACTTTTGAACTTTCCTGTCCAAGATGGTCAACGACTCCTCAACATAAGATAAGGCCTTATCCAATTGGGATGAGCTAAAATCTAACACATGAGACAGTTCGCCATGATACTTCCGGAGCATAGAAACATGGAATATTGGATGAACTACAGCTAGATTAGGTGGCAATGCAAGTCTGTAAGCCACCTCTCCAACCCTCTCAAAGATCTCAAAAGGCCCGATATACCTAGGGCTCAGCTTTCCCTTCTTCCCGAACCTCATAACACCCTTCATGGGCGAAACCCGGAGCAAGACCCGCTCCCCAACCATGAATGTAACATCGTGAACCTTTTGATCCGCATAACTTTTCTGTCTGGACTGGGCTGTACGAAGTCGATTCTGAATCACCTTAACCTTTTCCAAAGCATCCTGAACAAAGTCTGTACCCAATAGCCTAGCCTCACCCGGCTAGAACTAACCCACTGAAGACCGACACTGCCTACCATACAAAGCCTCATACGGGGCCATCTGAGTGCTCGGCTGATAACTATTATTGTAGGCAAACTCCGCAAGTGACAAGAACAGATCCTATGAACCCCCAAACTCCATCACACATGCACAAAGCATATCTTCCAATATCTGAATAGTGCGCTCGGACTGTCCGTTCGTCTGAGGGTGAAATGATATGCTCAACTCAACCCGAATCCTAACTCATGTTGTACGGCCCTCCAAAAATGTGATATAAACTACGTACCCCGATTAGAGATGATAGATACCAGCATGCCATGAAGCCTGACAATCTCGTGGATATAAACTCGAGCCAGCTGCTCGAAAGAATAAGTAGTCATCACTAGAATGAAATGAGCCGACTTGGTCAACCTATCCACAATCACCCAAACTGCATCAAACTTCCTCTGAGTCCGTGGGAGTCCGACAACAAAATCCATAGTGATCCGCTCCCATTTCCACTCTTGAATCTCTAGCTTCTGAAGCAATCCACCTGGCCGCTGATGCTCATACATCACTTGCTGACAATTTAGGCACCGAGCTACATACTCTACTATGTCCTTCTTCATTCTCCTCCACCAATAATGCTGCCTCAAGTCCTGATACATCTTCACAGCACCTGGATCAATAGAGTACCGCGAATTGCGAGCCTCTTGGAGAATCAACTCACACAAAGCATCTACATTAGGCACACATAGCCTGCCCTGCATCCTCAATGCACCGTCATCCCCAATAGTGGCTTCCTTAGCATCAACGTGCTGAACTGTGTAGTTATGGACAAAAAAATGGGGTCATCATACTAACGCTCCTCGATACGATCATACAAAAAAGAGTGAGAAACCACACAAGTCAATACTCGACTCAGCTCAGAAACATCCAAGCTAAGAAACTGGTTGGCTAAGGCCGGAACATCAAATGCCAGTGGCCTCTCTGCTGCTGGTAGACATGCTAAGCTGCCCAAACTCTTTGTCATGCGACTCAAAGCATCAGCCACAATATTAGCCTTCTGGGATGATACAAAATGGTGATATCATAATCCTTAAGGAGCTCCAACTGCCTCCGCTGACGCAAGTTAAGATCTTTCTATTTGAATATATGCTTCAGACTCTGGTGATCGGTGCAGATCTCACAAGGGACACCGTAAATAGTGCCGCTAAATCTTCAAGGCAGGAATAATAGCTGCTAACTCAAGGTCATGGACATGATAGTTCTTCTCATGCACCTTCAGTTGTCTAGATGCATAGGCGATCACCCCCACCATCCTGTATCAACATCGCGCCGAGACCAATACGCGATGCGTCACAATATACAGTATAAGACCCTGAACCTGTAGGCAATACCAATACTTGGGCCGTAGTTTAAGTAGTCTTGAACTTTTGAAAGCTCTCCTCACACTCCTCTGTCCACCTGAACGGAGCACCTTTCTGGGTCATCCTGGTCATAGGTGCTGTAATAGATGAGAAACCATCTACAAATCGATGGTAATACCCGCCAAACCAAGAAAACTCCGTATCTCTGTAGCTGAGGACGGACTTGGACAACTCTGCACTGCTTCAACCTTCTTTGGATCCACCTTGATCACCTCACTCGATAGTACATCACCTAAAAATGCCAATGAATCCAACGAAAACTTACACTTTGAAAATTTTGCATATAACTTCTTTCCTCTCAAGCTCTGGAGCACAGTCCTCAGATGCTGCTCATGATCCTCCTGACTCTGGGAGTACACCAAAATGTCATCAATAAAAACAATGACGAATAAGTCAAGATAGGGCCAAATGCTGCTGGGGCTTTGGTCATCCCAAATGACATCACAATGAACTCGTAGTGACCGTACCGAGTCTTGAAAGCAGTCTTCGGGATATCTGGCTCCCAAATCTTCAACTGGTGATAGCCTGAACGCAAGTCAATCTTGGTAAACACTCTGGCACATTGTAACTGATCGAATAGGCCATCAATACGAGGCAATGAATACTTTTTCTTCACTATAACTTTATTCAACTGGCGATAATCAATACACATGCGCATAAAACCATCCTTCTTTTTCACAAATAAAACTGGAGCATCCCAAGGTGACACAAATGAATCCCTTATCAAGCAACTCCTGTAACTGCTCCTTTAACTCCTTCAACTCAGGTGGAGCCATACGATATGGAGAAATAGAGATGGGCTGAGTTCCCGGCAACAAATCAATACCAAAGTCAATATCCCTGTTAGGCGGCATGCCCGGATGAACTGCTAAAAATACATCTAGATAATCCCTTACTACCGGAACTGACTCAACAGTAGGGGTATCAATACTGACATCTCTCACATAAGCTAGATACGCGTCACACCCTTTCTCAACCATTCACTGAGCCTTTATAAATGAAATAACTCTACTAGGAGTATAATCTAAGGTACCTCTCCACTCTAACCGGGGTAATCTTGGCATAGCCAGCACCACCGGTTTTGGCGTGACAATCAAGAATAGCATAATGGGGCAAAAACCAGTCCATGCCAAAAATAATATCAAAGTCTACCATACTGAGATATAATAAATCGGCTCTGGTATCAAAACCATTAAGGACAACCAAACACGGTTGATACACACGGTCAACAACATTAGAATGTCCCACAAGTGTAGTCACATAAATAGGAGAACTCAAAGAATCACGGGATACACCCAAATACGGAGCAAATAATATAACACATAGGAATAAGTGGAGCCTGGATCAAATAAGACTGATGCATCTCTATGACTGACCGAAAAATACCTATAATGACAGAGTCATATGCAACAACCTCCGTCCGAGTAGGAAGAGCATAATATATGGCCTGGCCTCCTCCTCTAAGGCGACCTCTACCTGCCCGACCTCCACCTCGAGCTGGCTGAGCAGGTGGAGTGGTAGGTGGTGCTGTAACCATAGCCTGATGACCCAGTGGAGCACGCGGTGCCTGAGTAGTCTATAGAGGTGCACCCCTCTTAAGTCTGGGGCAATCACTCGCCACATGGTGAGTGTCACCACACTCAAAACAAGCTCTTGGAGAATGTGGCTATTGTGGCTGGCGCAGGCCTGATCGGCTCGAGTGACCGCTAAAAGCACCCTGTGCAGGAGGTGCATTAGACAATGGCGGTGCATAATAGGGAGCCTGAGGTATAGGAGTGGCTGGAATACTACTGGCGGATGGAAGTACGGAATAAACAGGGTGACTCACATAGACCCTACCATGACGAGCTGCCGCCGGGGCACGAGTACCACTATTAGTGCCAAACTCCCGAGACCTCTTGGCCTCTCTTTCCTCTCTCCTAAATTAGCGTACTCTCCAATCTCCTAGCAATCCCACTACCTGTTGGTATGCGATGTCCATCTCCAACTCTCGACCATGCTAAATCTGATGTTGTGGCGAAGCCCCTCGATGAATCGACGGACCCACTCTCTAAAAGTAGCAACTAAGGCTAGTACATGCCTAGCAAAATCATTTAACCGAACCGCATACTATGACACGGTCATAGAACCATGGCGCAACTGCTCAAACTCTGCTCTCCATGCATCTGGGTAACATACTCCCTCAAGAACATAACCGATAACTGAGCCCATGTGAGTGCAGCTACCTCAGCCGGACTACCCAACTCATATGCACGTCACCACTGATAAGCCGCTCCCCTAAGGTGGAAAGTAGTGAAAGAAACCCCACTAGACTCCGCTACACCCACAGTACGGAGGATACGGTGGCACTCCTCAATAAAACTGTAGGCACCCTCTAACACCAGGCCACTTAAAGTAGGAGGGTGGTACTTTATGTACCTCTTGAGCCTAAGCTGCTCCTCCTCAGAAACTGTTGCCTTAGCCTCTGGCCGAACTGGGGCTACCGGTTGCACTGGTATGATCTTCGGAACATGGTCGACTTGAACCCACTGCTCTCGAGTACCGGCAGCGGGAGTCTGAGCTCCTCCCCAGCCTGCGATGTGGCAGGAGCAAGTGGGAGCAACCCTGCTTGAGCTAAAGTGCCAAACATGCTCGGAAACTAGGCAAGGGTCTCCTGAAGAGCTGGTGCAGTAACAGGCATCTCAGGTGCCTGCGCTCCGACTGAAGCTACTGGGGGCTCCTCTATAGCAGCTCGTGCTTTGGCTACACCACGTGGACGTCCTCAGCGTCTACCCTGGCCCCGGCCTCTTACGGCTCCAGTAGGGGGCGCGGGTCTGGTCATCTGATCCAGCTGTACGTGTCCTCACCATCTGTGAGAGAATACAAAGACAGAAGTTTAGAATCCTGAAGTCAATAATTTCACACGACAAGGAATCAAAGAAGTAAAACTTTTTTCTAACAGTTCCGTAGCCTCCCGAAGATAAGTATAGACGTCTCCGTACCGATCCGCGAGACTCTACTAAACCTGTTTGTGACTCATAACACCTATGAACCTATAGCTCTGATACAAACTTGTCACGACCCAAATTTCCCTCCATTGGATGTCGTGACGGCACCTAGTCTCTAAGACTAGGTAAGCCTAACAATTTGCAGGAAAATTGAAACATGGCTAATCCTCAACATGTAACACATAATATATAACTGAAAAATTGCCGCTCAGCGTGTACAAGTAAAAAATCCACAACAAAGAGTGTAAAAAACTCCCAAAACGCGGTAGTCACAAGCTCAAAGGAATGTACTAACTATCTCTATACATCAGCATCTAAGAGTATAAAGAAACGACAACATAGTAAAGATAGTGGGGGACTCCGAGGTCTGCGGACACTGGTAGATATACCTTGAAGTCTCCAAGTAGTAGCACACACACTACTGATATCGGGGCTGGTAGGATATACCTAGGTCTGCACATAAAACATGTGCAAAAGCGTAGTATGAGTACACCACAACGGTACCTAGTAAGTATCAAGCCTAACCTTGGTAGAGTAGTGACGAGGTCAAGTCAGGGCCATACTGGAATCAAAAGGAAACAAGGCAGAAGATATAGTTATATAATCAAAAGACTAATAATTTAACAATGAAAATTTATATAAAGGTAAAAACACAGCATATAGGGGTAAACAACAGGGGCGCTCCCGAGATACCGCCTCGTAGTTCCAAAAGTAAACACACAACAAGGGAGCTCCGAGGTACCGCCTCGTAGTGCCAAAAGTAATATGCAACAAGGGAGCTCCCGAGGTACCACCTTGTAGTCCCAAAAGTAAATACACAACTCATAACCGATGGAACAATGAATTTACCGCAAGGAATCCTACAGTTGAGACTGAATACAACAAATCAAGAAAGCAGGAACTCAACTAAGTATGTTTCATAGATTTAAAGTAAGAATTTAGACACGTCGAAATGCGATATTAGGCTAAACATGATAACTACTCATGCTAAGGCAACTTAGTTAAGGAATTTAAAGAAGACTACTTAGCAAAAACTCGATTTTTCAACATGTAACCCGAGTACGCACTCTTCACCTTGCGTACACGGCCTCCACATATTCAAATACCATAACAATACTAAACCTAAGGGGAATTTCCCCCACACAATGTTAGGAAAGTCACGTACCTCAAAATCAGTCATTAGGGATGCCTTTTGTCTCGACTTTCCGACTCCGAATGGCACAAATATTGCCTAAAGCAATTTCATAGTATAAATATAACTATGAGAAACTAATCTAATTAATGAAATCAAGACTTTAACAAGAAACTAGAAATTCGCTCCAAAAAGTCGACCCGGGCCCACGTCTCAGAATCCGGTAAAAGTCACAATACGAACACCCGCTCGAGTTTACCCATACCAAAATTACTCAAATATGATACCAAAATCTCGATCAAAAAATCAAAATTCAGCCTAAGAAATTTTTCTCAATTTTATGCCCCATATCACTAATTTAATAATAAAATTAAAGGCATAATCATGAAAACTAACCAAAACAAGGTAAGAATCAATTACCCAAAATACCCACGTGAAAATCTCCAAGAATCGCCAAATTCGAGCTCTCAAGTCCAAATGGTGAAAAATGACAAAAATCCTAAATTTTGAACATTTAAATCTGCCCAGGTATTTCTTTCTTTGCGAACGCGGAAATTGCCTCGCATTCGCGAAGCACAAAAAGCTACTAGCCAAAATTACCTTTAACGCGAACATGAGGGTCCACTTGTGAACGCGGTCCAAATTATCCACCAGCTTTGCAATCGCGAAGCCCATTATGCGGATGCCTAAGCCAAACACAGGAGCCCGCCCAAGCTACCTTTCCTCTTCGCGAACGCAGCTCCCCGTCCACGATCGTAGTGCACAAGGACCTGACCCTTCGTGAAAGCGTGACCTACTTCGTGAACGTGAAGGGTAAAACTCAGCAAGGGTCAGACTACTCTACGCGAATGCGGAAAGATCATCACGAACGTGCAGATGGACACCAGAACTGGGAAAAACCATCAAACTTCAGAATTCTTATCAAGTCCCGAAATGCGCCGAACAAAGTCTGAATCACACCCGAGACCCTCGGGACCTTAACTAAAAATACCAACATGTCCTAAAACATCATACGATTTTAGTCGAGCCCTCAAATCATATCAAACAAGCTCACAAACACGAATCGTACCTCAATTCAAGCCTATTGAAATTAACTAATTCCAACTTCTACAAACGACGTCGAAAAGTATCAAATCACATCGGATTGACCCTAAATTTTGCACACAAGTCACATTTGACATTACGGACCGACTCCAACTTCTGAAATCGAAATTCAACCCAAATATCAA
Organism: Nicotiana attenuata; assembly: GCF_001879085.1. Taxonomy (NCBI): domain Eukaryota; kingdom Viridiplantae; phylum Streptophyta; class Magnoliopsida; order Solanales; family Solanaceae; genus Nicotiana; species Nicotiana attenuata. The sequence continues at coordinate 123,839 of NW_017670831.1, read as the reverse complement.
AAAGTCCACTCCCAGTCAAACTTCCTAAAAACCTTCCAATTTTCAACTTTCACCAAATAACACTGAAATGACCTATGGACCCCCAAATCAACATCCGGATGCACTCCTAAGACCAAAATCACCATACAGAGGTATTAGTACCAACAAAACTCCATTCCGGAGTCGTCTTCATATAATTCGAACAATGGTCAACTCTTATAACTCAAACTTCAGACTTAGGGACTATGTGTCCATTCCACTCTGAAGCTCTCCCGAACCCGACACCAAGAACCCCAGCAAATCAAGTAAGCATAAAAAAAGCAGAGGGGACAATAAATAGGGGATCGGGGCTAATACTCTCAAAACGACTGGCCGGGTCGTTACACTGAGTTAAACCTATTTAGTACAATATTTCCCTTTTCTATAACCCCTTTATGACATTGCAAACTTTGTGAAGCTTACCCTGTCTTTTTAAGATCATAACCTTATTTAAAGTATCTATGTATAGTTGATTTAAAATATTGTATGTTCCTTGTTTGTCTTCATGACCTCATCATTGTTTTGAAATTTCACTCAATCCTCTCTTAACCTACTAATCTGAGTTGAATCTGATCTATATATCCCAAGAGGACTTCTTATTTCTACTGCTTGAAACTTAATATTTTACCTATTTAAGATTTGTTTTCTTATGAAGATGTGGTTCTGCCAATGAAATACAAATGAAGTATTGTTGATAACATGTGATCATGTTAAGCACCTTTAGGAACTCCATGTTTGACTATGTAAACCTTTTGTCATACTAAGCCTTTTGTCATACTAAGAGTCCTGATCATGTTCTGGTATCTTTAATAACATCTATAGAAGTTACTAATTATGACTGTTTGTCTGAACCTTTACTAATGCTTTTAAAATTTCCAAGTAGTGTTGTTAATCTATACATGTGCTGGTGGTAAGAGCGAAGCTAACCAATCTGCATCTAGCCTGCCAAGGCAGAGGTATCTATATTTTTGGATTGCTGCATATCTAAACTATGTGCTCTCTACGTATCCTTTAAATGTGATCCTAAGTGTTTAGATCTTTAACAGTAATACTATAATATTTCTGCCCCCCCCCCCCATATGTATTTGAAATCTGACCTTCAGACTTGTTTAATATGTGTATCATTCATTTAGTATTAGAAATGTAGTCATAAAATGAAATTGTTCTTGTGTGCTTATGTTATCCTACCAAGGGAGAAGTATACTTATGTGGTAGGTTGTATTGTGGTAGTTGGTTTACATTGAAAGAGCCTCATTGGTACTTAAACCCATGGGGAAAAATGAGTGGTTAGTGGTTAAGGGTATTTAGGAGTAGAGTTAACTCTAGGTTGGCAGCTCTCCCCGGAGGGAGAAATGAGTAGTGTTAGGGGTATTTGGGAGTAGAGTTAACTCTAGGTTTGGCTGCTCTCCCCGGCACAAGCATTTCCCTAGACCATGAGACCCTTGGGAACTTTGAAATGTCGAGGGATTCAAAGTGGGCATCGACCTTGACTTGAACTCTCTCCTTAGCCCTTAATCCATTGACATTTTTTCTTCTCTTTGGGTTCAGTGTTTAATGACAAGGAAAGGTTTTCAATGTGAATTATTTGCCATGCATAACCACTACATTAGTATAAGTTTCTCATAGTATTTGAGTATTGATAGTTCGTTATATTTTGCTCCAATCATTTACTTATATGTTTCGTGCATGATTGAACATACAGAATCTGTATCTAATGACAAACTCTTTTTTTTAACATGTACATTTGTTTGAGCTTGTTGAGTTCTTAAGGAACTCGGTCCCATGTCCAGCGTTGTTGTTTTTGGAAATTCGAAGTCAGTTGTTGCCGTCCCTATTACTGTTGGGCCTGCCTCTTTGAGGCCTAAATAACGGAGTCCAATCCTCTCCTTTAATCTCACATGTATCCTTGTTATTATTTTATCTCACATGTATACCATAGTATATTATTGGATTTAATGCTTTAATTTATATTCTATGTCATATAAACATAAGCAAGCCTTAAATAACATAAGATTAAAAGAATAATTAGTTAGTAACTAATCTCCCGTTCTCTAATTATAGATTGTTTATATCATTACTGTGTTTTTGGCTAACTTTTTTTAACGATTTTGAAGCCCAAAATCTTAGCAAAGGATGGCAGCTCCTCTTTCAAAAAAGAAAAACCAAATTGAATCTCAAGCTTAATCTTCAAAAAGGGAACCAATCATTTCGAAAATATGAAGTGCTGTCGCTCCAAAAGGATTTCCAAAATGGCGTTTTCTTCAAATCTAAAATCAAGGTACATCTTAGGCTTACTCCCATAGTACCTTCATCTCATTAGAACAATATGCACCTCCATATTTTAGGAACAAGTGTTTTAATTTGGTTCTCTTTTTCACATACTTTCTTAAATACAAACAACATATATCTCTTTCAAAAGCTCTTTTCAAGTATATATGCACTAACTGTATTTTCCTCTATAAATTTATACCCCTTTTAAACTACACCCTCCCTTTGTAAGAATTCTATCCTAATATATGGTAAGCCATATATTTAGAACACTAGTTAAGGCATAGTATAAAAAATTGATTCCAAATCTAGATCATTGGTAGATCAATATTTTTACCAATGATCTACCACCTGTGTGTCCCCCAGTGACCTTCATACACTTCGCGCATCACATATTCAATTTGTCCAGGCCCAAGACACTTAGGTAGAGGTCCGCCGAACATTTTTCGTTATAAATTTCCTTCTATCAAATAATAACGAGTATCTTGCACTCATAACTACTGGGATTGCTTTTAACTCAAGCAATATTCCTTAAAACAAATTATTTATGAATTCGTTTCTCCAATCCCATGTTAAGCTATTAAAATTTACCTCATTTGGTTTAGTCAATTGTTGAATGAAATAGATGCATCACTATTGCATTTTTAGAATTTGTTATATCAGCCACCGATCCAAGGCTTGCTAATGCATCTGCTTCTGCATTCTCCTCTCTTCGAATTAGAATGATACTCCACACTCAGAATTGGTGTAACAAATCTCATACCCTTTCCTAGTACTGCTGCATTTGTATCTTTATTTCCATACAATTCCCTTGCATTAGATAACCACCAATTGTGAATTGCTTTTAATTTTGATTATCTCGATTCCTATTTCTATTGCCAGTTCCAAACCTGCAAATACCTCATACTCAGCCTCATTATTACTAATAGGATTGTATTTTATCGCATGTCTAATAATATCCCCAAGGCGTGCTATAAAGACCATACCTAATCCTGCTCTTTTTACATTTGAGGATCCATCGGTGTACAAAGTCCAAGACCCCTGATTAGATCTGATAGATTTTTGTACCTCATTTTAAATTTTGGGGAGTAGAACTAAACTAAAATCTTCTACAAAGTCCAAGATCCCAAATTGGGATCCACCGTGGTTGATAAATAATATCATATTCGCTAAGTTTGATTGCCACTTTGCTACTCTTCCTGATAGCTTATACATATGTAAAATGTTCCGCAATGAAAAAGTAGTTACAACATATATGGGATGACGTTGAAAATACGGTTGTATTTATTTTGATGTCATTATTAATGACAATGCTATCAAAAGAATCAATCAGAAAAAACGCTCTCTTCTCTCTCCTCTCTCCTGCGATCAACAGTGCACGCCGGCGACTGCCCTTCATGGCCTCCACGGCTGGCGGCCACCCTCCTCCTGAGGTTGGTTCGTCATCTCCCTCCCCCCCCCCAGCCGTTTCCAACCTCTATAAAACCTAATACAAACCCTAATCAACCTAAAACATATGCGAATTTATTAAACCCTATTGTCATACATACGCTCATGCAAACCCTAGCTATGTTACTATTGAAACAAGTTGAGTTCCTTCATGGAGAACCAGTTGTGAAGTGGAAGAAACAAGAAGTGAAGCAATCCATCATACAACAAGGGCTTAAACTTGCAGTTCTTGGGAAATTTTCATATGGGAAGCCTATTATTGGTGAATTACGTAAAGTGATTCCTATTCAATGTGAGATTAATGGTCATTGTTTAGTTGGCGTGATTGAAGACAATCATGTGTTAGTTAGACTGTCTTTATTGGCGGACTATGTTCATCTTCTCTCAAAGCCAGCTTTTTATTTAAAGGCTCAATCAGACATGTGGCAGATGCGTTGTACAAAATGGATCCATGGTGGACACCTGATGAAGAGACTCCAATTGCCATAGCGTGGATTAGTTTTCCAAAACTTCCTCCAAATTTCTTTGGTAAGGAATGTGTATTTTCATTAGCTCGTGCAGTTGGTAATCCATTACATGTAGACCTAGCAACTTAAAATGGGACTAGACCTAGTTGTGCTAAGGTAAAGGTGGAAGTGAATTTGCTAGGTAATTTCCCTAAACGTATTATGATTGTTGAAGAAGCTGATGAATCTGGGCCAGAAGAGTTTAAATGGATTAGGATTAAGTATGATTATATGCCTAAATATTACAAGCCTTGCAAGAAACAAGGGCATAGTGAGGCAGAATGCTGGGTAATTCATCCTGAATTACACAAGAGATTTGATGAAGATGTGGAGGATCAAGGCAAGGAGAAGACAGTTGTGGTGAGCACCGAAGCAAATGGTACAGCTGCAAATTCAACAAAAGCTTTGTCAAGTGGAAAGGTGGTTGGTAAGCTTGCTACTAATTATGCCAAGCAGGAATGGATACAAGCAAGGAAGAACAAATACCAACGGGATAATCGGGGTCACATTGTTGATAACAAACAAGGTAAGGAAGCTGACAAGGGTAAAGGGAAGGCCAAACTTGAGGAAGTAGCAACCAAGAACAAGTTTAATGCACTAGAGGTTGAGGAAGTTCATCAACCTACTCTACAAATTACTGAAGGCAAAGGTGAGGATCATAGCAATGGTGGGGAAAAGCAATCCAAGAAAGGCCATGAGAAGGAAAAAGAAGGTAATACCGGAGTGACAAGCCCTAATCCTAAGGCTTCTGGGGTTAGGGTTGGGAAGGATGCTAATACTAAACCAGCGGGAGAAGGTAATCAACAAGAACTTAAGCGTGTAAAGAAGGAAGCAGTTCAGAAAGTGTTGGAAAAGCAGCATAATGGGAACTTAGATAAGGCTAATTATATTGTTCCTAGTGATCAAAGTACTGACGAAAAGGCTAATAAAGGAATCCTTAATCGACTAGGTTCATAGAAGGTTTGGAAATAGCAAAGAGGAGCTAAGGCAACTCAATGTGACTACAAACCAATCATGTCAAGATATTCTGTCTCAAACATTTGCAGATTCTGGGCAGCTTGAGAACCTTGATGAGATAAACTCAACAAAGGATGTAGGGAGTGATACAATTGAGGTGGAGGATGATCAACTAGGCACGACAAATAGAACAGGAGGCAAAGTAAGGGACAGCAGCCCACCTGGCGATAGGCTGGCGACGCCAGGCCTAAATCTAGGCTCCCCATGCGTTAGGCTGGCGACGCCAGGCCTAAAGCAAGGTACCCCAAGCGTTAGGCTGGCGATGCCAGGCCTGGCGCCAGGGTCACCTGATGAAGCAACGATAGTTAACCCTATCCCTAGTGCAACTGGCAAGATTTTGGCCTATGTAGATGGTCTTCCAGTGTATGCATTGGAGAACAAACTTGATGAAAATGTGAAGGTTAGGAATGATACAGTAAGGTCAGAGAATAGCAATAAAAAGAATGATGAGCAGACAATTTTTCTAAGAGCATCTGGGGAAATAGAGGTAGTGCCTATGGTATATGGCATTGATCAAATTATGCTGCTGCATCTTAATGTTCCACCGAAGACTCCACTACAACATTTACATGATTTAGCTACACAAAATGTGGCACCAATTAATGAATGCTTAATGAGACAATCCTATGGAGGATGAGGGAGATGATGAATCAAACGNGACAGAAAAACTTCAAAACAGGTAGGCTAGGGGATGGGGGATCGTATCACTACATCTAGTGCGTAAAAGAGGTAAGAAACGAAAGAAANAGGGATGGGGATCTATCACCTACATCTAGTGCTAAAGGAGGTAAGAAAACAAAGAAGAATCAAAATAAAGAGTCACAACAACCTTCAAGAATTATGCCCAGGAGGGCAGCTTCTCTATCGAAATGATAATGAAAACATTAATATGGAACATAAGGTCTATGAATACACAGCAGGCCTTTCCTAGGGTGATCAACATGAATAGGGAGCATAACTTTTGTGTAGTTGCATTGATGGAGCCTTTTCAAAAGAAAAGACTCATTAATAGATATAGAAGAAGGTTGAATATGGAGACGGCTTATGCAAATATTAATGGGCAAATTTGGTTGTTCTTTGATGCAGTGGTGGAATGGGAATTAGTGGAGGATACTAAGCAACAGGTGAATGCGAGAGTGGTTACCATGACCTGGGGCAGCACATGATGATGACATTTGTTAATGCAAATTTTTCAGCAATGGAGAGGTTGGAATTGTGGGATAACTTGTATTACTTAGCAAGTGATTTGAAATTGCCATGGTCGGTAGTAGGGGATTTCAATATGATATTACATGAAGACGAGAAAATAGGAGGACTACCAGTACACCTGCCTGAACATGAAGATTTTGCATTTTGTGTAAACTATTGTGGTTTGTTTGAGCAAGCATACAAAGGAAGTCTACTTACATGGTGGAATGGGAGATCCAATGCCGCTTGTATATTCAAAAGATTTGATAGGATCTTTGTGAATTTGCCATTTCAGACCATGTTGCCAACTATTGAAGTTCTAATCAAAATTGGATCAGATCATGCAACATTGTTAATGACATGTGGGGAGCAGACCACCAATTTTGTCAAGCCTTTCAGGTTCTTGAACTTTNTCTGCCCCCCCCCCCCATATGTATTTGAAATCTGACCTTCAGACTTGTTTAATATGTGTATCATTCATTTAGTATTAGAAATGTAGTCATAAAATGAAATTGTTCTTGTGTGCTTATGTTATCCTACCAAGGGAGAAGTATACTTATGTGGTAGGTTGTATTGTGGTAGTTGGTTTACATTGAAAGAGCCTCATTGGTACTTAAACCCATGGGGAAAAATGAGTGGTTAGTGGTTAAGGGTATTTAGGAGTAGAGTTAACTCTAGGTTGGCAGCTCTCCCCGGAGGGAGAAATGAGTAGTGTTAGGGGTATTTGGGAGTAGAGTTAACTCTAGGTTTGGCTGCTCTCCCCGGCACAAGCATTTCCCTAGACCATGAGACCCTTGGGAACTTTGAAATGTCGAGGGATTCAAAGTGGGCATCGACCTTGACTTGAACTCTCTCCTTAGCCCTTAATCCATTGACATTTTTTCTTCTCTTTGGGTTCAGTGTTTAATGACAAGGAAAGGTTTTCAATGTGAATTATTTGCCATGCATAACCACTACATTAGTATAAGTTTCTCATAGTATTTGAGTATTGATAGTTCGTTATATTTTGCTCCAATCATTTACTTATATGTTTCGTGCATGATTGAACATACAGAATCTGTATCTAATGACAAACTCTTTTTTTTAACATGTACATTTGTTTGAGCTTGTTGAGTTCTTAAGGAACTCGGTCCCATGTCCAGCGTTGTTGTTTTTGGAAATTCGAAGTCAGTTGTTGCCGTCCCTATTACTGTTGGGCCTGCCTCTTTGAGGCCTAAATAACGGAGTCCAATCCTCTCCTTTAATCTCACATGTATCCTTGTTATTATGGGTGAATCAATAGGCTTTGCTCCTGCCTTCGCTTCCAGGAGGAATCCTATCATCCATGGCGAAGATATCGTATAATAAGAAATTACTTAAGTCATCGGTTCGAATCCTGTCCCCGCTAATCCATCTGAGGCCCGGCCTCAAGATTTGAGATTCCGTAAGTAACTCAGTGCAAGGTCTAGGAAGAAGAAAATGAAATAGGAAAGCGCGCTGGTTGTTTAGTTCGAAATGGAGATTCCTTTCCCCTATGATTCTAGGAACAATCCTCACCGCCCTTTCAATTCTATCCATAAGCCTCTATCGAAGAAGCCAATTAAACAAAAGAAAGAAAAGAGACGATGACCTTATGCTTGAACAGCCTTCTTCTCAAAAGAAGCGAAGACGACTCGAAGAG
>NW_017670831.1:99133-113899 GCF_001879085.1 Nicotiana attenuata | reverse complement strand
GGCGGATATTATAGCTAACATTGTTTTTTCTTTTGCAGGTACATCTGAGTTTCACTCATTTTCTGAACTGCCTAGTGCAGGGAGGAGGTTGATTAATTTAGACAAGTCTCAAACTCCTAACCTTAGGGTTAGAATAGGAAAAAGAAGAGCCCCAGACTGATGGCTTCACACGATTGGAATCTGCACATACCTATGTGTTTCTTTTATGTCTCATTCTGTATGTTGTTAAGGTACTTTCCAGTGGTATTAGCATGGTCACATGCTCATTCTGGGGTTGCTTTGATAGTGTACAGGACCAATATGATAAGCAGGTATTGGATGGTGCAATTTATTCCACTTCTGATATGTTTAAATGTTAAGGAAAAGGTTGAATCTGTTATGTGGAATTTCTGGAGATTGTTGAATCATTTCTCAGTGGTATTAGCATGTCTTCATGCTCAATTTGAGGATGGTTTAGCAATGTTTAGAATGATTTCTACATTAAAGGTTTGGGAAGAGAATGATACGAGCTTAAAAGACCATAAAATCACCTAGCTCCACAGGCCTGTCGGCGCCAGGCTAAAGCCTGATGATACCCTGGTGTTATCCTGGCGTCGCCAGCTTAAAGCTAGCCTTGGCCTGGCTTTTTCTTGCAAAGCCAGCCTAAAGCCAGCCCTAGCCTGGCCTTTGCCTTGCAAAGCCTGCTTAAAGCTAGCCCCAGCCTGGCTTTTGCCTTGCAAAGCCTACCTAAAGCCAGCCCCAGCCTAGCTTTTGCCTTGCAAAGCCTGCTTAAAGCCAGCCACAGCCTGGCTTTTGCCTTGAAAAGCCTACTTAAAGCCAACCCCAGCCTCGCTTTTGCCTTGCAAAGCCTGCCTAAAGCCAGCCCCAGCCTGGCTTTTTCCTTGCAAAGCCAGCTTCAAGACAGGTGTAGTCAGGCTCTTTTACATGATAATATCGATGATCGACCACATGATTTATACTTGGATAGAGTCAGTACACTGCCTATGGAGATCATATTGTAGCAACTCTAATGATTGGAAGTCTATGCTGGCTTCAATTCTGTGGTGGAGATGTTTGGAATTCATTTTAGCCTATGGGCTGAATACCATGACGCCCGGTGAGAGCTTGATAGGTGCTGCTTGGTATTTGTCACTGGCAATTGGATTCACATACACTAACAGGAGAAGGAAGCATTCAGCGGACAATGTTGTAATAGCTAGTTCATTAGACTTTAGCTTTTCTATATTTTTAGAAGCTAGTAGCTTCATGCAACTTCTATTTTTGTTGGGACATCTTGTATGCTTTGGACCCATTTTGGGATTTTAATTAAATACTAGCCACTAGGCAGCCTGCCTAGTGGTATATTTGCTAAAAAAAGTGCTAATTTTTCTAAATGCAGATATCTTGTTTCAGCATCTAACAATGTCTTACTAACATAATAGATGGGAGATTGTGTTGCTTTTTTTTTCTCGTACCAATACTGTTCTCACTGCAACTTCAAAAACAACTAAGTAAAACGAGCAGTCTTTATCCCTCTCTTGGCTTTGATAGAAAAGGTGGCTTTGAAAGATATGCTTTCAAATATTTTAACGCTTATTGGCAGTCATCTATCCACTCAAACTTATTTTGCTTTTTTAGAAATGAGAAAATTTTGAAACATTTTTCTGAAAATTTCGATATGAATCTCCCCAAAGCTGTTATTCTTCCTGTTAGTCTTTGTACTTCTTTTTTACTTGTAAGCACATCTGGTATTTCTTCTATTACTTTAATTTGCGCTAGATTCACCTCAATCCCCCTGTTAGAGACAAGAAAACCCAAGAACTTACCTGACGCTACAGCAAATGTACACTTTTCTTGGTTCACCTTCATATTATATTTTTGAAGAATGGCAAACGCTTCCTCCAATGCTTGAGATGATTTTTCGCTTGTGTTAGCTTTACAAACATGTCATCAATATAAACTTTAATAGTCTTCCTCAAATGTTCCTGAAATATTTTTGTCACCAATCTTTGATATATAGCTCCACCGTTCGTTAGACTAAAGGGCATGACTTTGTAACAATAAGTCCCCCTTTCTGCTATAAAAGAACTTTTTTCCTCGTCCTCGGAATTTACTTTAATTTGATTATACCTAGAATAAGCATCTAAAAACTTAAAAAGCTCAAGACCAGGAGTAGAATAAATTAAGTGATCTATATGTGGCAAAGAAAATGAATCTTTGGGATACGCCTTATTCAAATCAGTATAATCTACACAAACTTGCCATATACCATTCTTTTTAGGAACTACAACAATATTTGCTAAATAGTTAGGATATTTTACCTCACGAATCAAGCCAATTTTTAAGAGCTTACTTACCTCTTCTTGTATTACCTAGTTTTTGAAAGCACCTTACTTTCTATTATTTTGTTTCACCAGTGGGTGTAATGGGTCTTCATTTAGCTTATGAGTCATTACCTATGCTGGAATTCCTATAATAACTGAGTGCGACCAAGCAAAACAATTAACATTACTGCTATAGCAAATCACGCATACCAATTTATCACAATGACTCTTAACTATTTAAACATGCACAAACTAACCATATAATTTAACAAGAGTCAATTAAGCAACATAACCACCAAATCATAGAGCAAAAAGACAAATGTATAATTATAGATCAATCATAAAATGCATAGTAGCAAATAGATCTCATATGGGAAAAATTCCCTCTTACAAGGATAGACAGGAGACTTACCTCCACCCAATAATAGTTTCAACCTTCCAAAATAGGATTTCCTCTCAGATCAACTTCCAAATGACTCGAATCTAGTAAAAAAATAACTCAATAATGTCAAAGAAACCTAGAGGATTCATTTTCAAATAATAAAGCTTCAATCTTTACTCAAATTTTCAAAAGTCAACTCGAGTTCACATGGTCAAAACACGAGTCAAGGGGTAAATTCTGACTACCCATTATCCGACGAGTCCAAATATGTGATTAGATTCAAGAATCAAGTCCAAATCAACCCTGAAATTCCTTACTCTTTAATTCTAGGCTTAAGTTTGTCCCAACATAGACTTTTCTCTCAGGCCAATGAGCAAATAAGGTAACAGCTTTGAGCTCCTCCTTTGTTGTTTTAAAAGTATCATTCTCTTTCGATTCTTAAATCACATCAGGTCTCGCATCTATGTCTGCTCCGTTTCCCGTATCTGATGTTGCTGTAAAGGACATATTCTCCTCAACTGGGCACTTTAATTGCTATTTTTCTTCTTCATCTTTGATTGTTCCACTCGCTAAATCCACTGTATTAGTTTCCCGTGTTGCTCGTTGATATCCCCTAATTTGACGAATTCCACATTGTGACGGAAATTTAATAACTTGATGCAAAGTTGATGGTACAACATCCATATCATGAATCCATGGCCTTTCTAAAATCATGTTATAAGCCATGTCTGCCTCCACCACTTGGAATTTTGTGTCCTTCACTACTTCTGCGAACGTGGACAATGCAATTTCTCCCTTTGTTATGACACTTGAATTACCTAACCCAGACAAAGAACAAGCCTTGGGTATTACACAATTTGTTGCTTGTATTTCGTTGACCACTCATAGTAATATAATGTGTATAGAGCTACTTGGATCAATAAAAACTCATTTCACATTACTATCATGTACAAGTAGAGAAATTACTTCTAGGACTTGCTGAACTAATGCTCTCTCCTTCTAGGACTTACTATATACGTCTCTCGTTAGTCACTGATATTTTAGTTGCTCTCTTTGCTGTTGTATATGTTACTTCATTGACTTCCTCACCTCCGATTATAACATTCATTGTCCTCTTTGATGATGGGGGCTTTGGTAGTTATTCCCTGTTCTTCATATGATCTCGTGGAAAATGCGATCAAATGATCTCGTGGATCGAAAGTTCCATCATACTTAGGAATATATGGCATTTTAAAATTTTTTGGTATCGGCAATGGTGCTACACTTGGTTTTCATTGTTGTGACGAGCGCAAATCACAGCACAAAATTATTGCTCGCTAGTTAAAGATAGTATAGTTTAATTATCTTCTCCACGGGGATTAGATTTAAATAATGCTCTAGTAATCTCTAGTTTAACTGCTATTCAGGATGATTTAAACTTGATATGGAATGATTACGAACTACAATTAACTACTAAGGTAAAGCAATTGACGATTGACGGCGATAAACTAGAGATTAGCAAAGTCGAGTTCTTATCAATGTGAGAAGCAAGGGTCATGACAGGATAGGTGCAAGATAGCTATTTGGGATCCAACTCTAGTTTAATTCACTCTAAAATTCAAAATTCTAATGATTCTCATGAATTCACTCGATGAGTAGTTCAGACGTGTAGTTAAGACTCCTCTCTCAATTAAACCTTAACTCTACGAGGTGAACTAATATAGGCTCTATGAAAATATGCAAGCATGCGTTAATGGATTAGGCTTCAGGAAAACATCTCTCGAATATTCTCCTAACTTGATTTAATCACCAATTCAACAATCTCTTTCGATTGCTTAAGAGAATCACCAAATTAAACCAAACAAAATAATGCAAAGATAATCACCAAAATATTCCTCTTTAGATTAAATAAACCAGTGAATAAAGTTTGCAATAATTTAAAGCTCCATAAATGAATTCAAGCAAAGAACTAGAGTTAAAATCCACAAATATCAATCAAAACACCATATATGTCAAACCCTAAGGGAAAGTACTCCATAATCATGGAAGAAGTCATCATAAATATAATTAAAGAGTAAAAAAACATCAATCTAACGTTACAATCCAAAATCCCGTATTGAATTCATGGAAAGATGATGAAATCCTGTGTCTTGTAGCCTTCAATGCTCTCCCAAAGCTTCCCAGGTCAACAGTCTCTTCAAAAACCTCTTTTTGGTGTATTTATACCATGTAACGGGCCCGGACGGAACTACCCCTTCAAGCCGAAACAGGAAAAATATTCTGAATACACGCGCACTGCGCCATGCGCCGCCCCATGCGGGGCGCTAGTGGGGAAGCTTAGAGAGTCGTTTCTAACAGACAACAGCACAAAGCACTGCTGCACTGCCCCATGCGACGCGGCTGTGTATATTTTACAGAGTAAAATTGCTTCTTCGATTTTTGATATCCAAATTTGGTCCTTGACCCCCAAACACGATCCCGGTTTAGTCCCTTAAGCTTTTAATCAGACTTCAAACCTCCAACTTGTTCGATTAAGCTCCCGATTATCTTTTTAACTCGGAATCACTTCCTGCAAGGCATAAAACACATAATAAGTGCAATTCACTATCACTCAAGCTCAAACACAAGTAAAATACAATAATTAGAGTGCAAACAATGACTAAAACAAGAATTTGTAGCCTACCATCAGCACCCCACATTTAAACCATTGCTCGTCCTCGAGCAATCAAACTGCACTTCACATAAAGGCGACCTTCTTATCAGGCAACTTCCTTAACGCATCATGCCAAGAATATTTAAGGTAGACTAAGCACCATATCATAACATCCTAGCCTCAAGACTCGACTCACACGCGCGCCACGTATTTCAAAACCTACTCACTTACCCTAACTCAGAGGCCAAAGACATTACCTTTCCTTCGCAAATCATTTTCCCTCACACCAGAGATAGAGAGTAGTTCCACACAGAATAATATTCAAGAACACATAGGAACTCAAGATAAAAATAATTCACTCACTCTCAGAATTAAAATTCATATGCCACAGAAGACGCACCATATGCTTTCCCATAGTGTAGTACTCTTACTAATTGAGCTCATTCAGTCAAGGATCAAGTAGGACTTTAATTGATTGTATTGTAGGCTGCGGGATAGGTATGATACATATAGATATAGTGACTACACCTCTCTGAGCACTATAATACATATACATTAACACTTTAAACCCCACACTTGTGTTGAACCAAACTCCAACCTTCATAAATAATAACACCAAGCTCCCAATATCTTTAAGCACAGACAAGACGATAACTACCACTAGCAAGAAATTAATTTTTTTTTCTTTTCCAAGTTCTGCTTTTTTTTTTCGAGCGGACTAACTTTTTTTTCTTTTAAATTCCCTACAAGTGGCTCTCATCATTTTTTAAACAATGCCCCTTTATCCTTTTTCAATAGTTCCACTCCAAAATCCGATCATACCTCAACTTAGCTTTTACAAGATCATAAATATTTCAAGTGATCCTGAGAGGTAACAGGTTCAAACAGATAATCAATTCAAACAAATGGGTCAGGCTTGTAGTGTGGTTGCCAAAGAAAATAGGATTACATGCTCAAAGGGGCTAACTAGGATACACCACAATTAGGCGGGTTACAGACATATAATTGGCTCAACAAAGAAATATCTATATCACTTCCTAGACTAAACAAGACTACCATTTCGCTTTGCAAATACACAGGACAAGTTCTAGACATCAACTGACATGCATAGAATATCAACAAACCTTACTCACACTATGACACGTAACTCACTCAGGACCGGATCTATCCCGACTCTCTAATCAAAGCAGTTAAGCAACATCAAAATCAAACATTTTACGACATTATACATGAGTCAAGAACTGAGCATAGTCATCACAACTAAGGCACTCACTAATCTCAAGGCACAATAACGTCAGAAAAAGTCATCTCCATTTAATACCATAGCAAGACTTCACTATTCCTAATAAAAGAAGAACTAAATACACCTATTAAAGCAAAACCCTTAAAAAGGAACCGCGGCACAAAGAAAAACCACGGGAAAATTGTTACAATACCTAAGAAAACAAACTATTTTTTTCTTCGAATTTGATCACTCAAGAAAAGAGTCGAGGAAATCCATCGTCGGGAGAAGTCAAAAAAAATTTCCAATCAAAAGAAACGAAAACAAATACACATGTACATATTTACATCCCCCACCCCCACACTTTAAATTGCGGCATGTCCCCATGACACACAAATAAAAAGAAAGAGGTAATGGAAACATCGGGGTCTAAATCAAAGTCGGGATCTCCTTTGCACGCCCGACCCAGTGCACACATCCATGTTGGGACCTTCTTTGGGTACACCCCACATTTATCTGTTTTATTCTCTCCAAGTTGATCCTTTAGGGCCCCCCTTGTTCCTTCCATATTAATGATTACCCTTTCTTCCTCCACTCTGAATATGAGTTGCCTTTCCTGAATGTCCAGAATTGCTCTGCTAGTAGCCAAGAAGGGTCTTCCTAAAATTAGAGGACCTCCTATTCTCCTCCATGTTCACCATAATGAAGTACATAAGGAACAAAAATTTATCCACCCGAACTAGAACATCTTCCACTATTCCTTCATGTATGATTGTGGTCTGATCGACGCAGCAAGGACACAAATATCGACCTGATTTCTCCAATCTCTCGCTCTAATTTCCTAAAAATAGACAAAGGCATATAATTAATAGAAGCACCTGAATCACACAAAGATTTTTCAAACTTAGTAATTTCTAAATACCAAGGTATAGTAAAACTCCCCGAATCGCCATAATTTTGAGGAAGCTTGTTTCGCAGTATGGCACTACAATACTCTGTGTGCTTGACAACTGATGTCTCTTCCACTTTCCACTTTTTTGACAATATCTCCTCAAAAAATTTAGCATAAGCTGGCATCTGTGAAAGCATCTCTGTGAAAAGCATATTTACATGCACCTGCTTGAGCACTTGTAGAAAGCGCACGAATTGTTTGTCCAGCTTCTCTTCTCTGCTTATGTAGGAAAGGTAGAGCAGGCATATATTTACTTTCTTCAGTCTCCTCATTTATTTCATTCTCATCCTTCTTCTTCTTCTGAGCTTTAGTCTTCCCCTTCTTCTTCTTCTTCTTCTTCTTCTTCTTCTTCTTCTTCTTCTTCTTCTTCTTCTTCTTCTTCTTCAGAGCATCATCTACCATCCCTGCATCTTCTTGAATATTGTCATTTTTCTTCTCCTCCACAATCTCCACATGTCTTTCAATCAGTTCATCCTGTTGTTTTGCCCTGGTATCCTCTAATACGTGCCCACTCCTCAAAGACACTACATTTATCGTCACTTTTGAATTTCATTCAGTATAATTAGGGAGAGTTCCTGGAACCCTCTCAGACAATAGATTAGCTAGTTTCCCCACCTATCTTTCTATGTTTTGAATGGTCGTGCCATGTTCTCTGAGAGTTGCGTCATGGGTTTCAAGTTTCTTATCTATATTAAGAATAAAGGCCTTCATCAGATCTTCCACGCTACACTGATTAGACTGTGGAGGATGATATTGCTACCTCCGTTGATTTCGAAGACCTGGAGCTCCATGTTCCTAGAGTCTGTGGTTATTTTGCTACCATGCATTTGCACTACCACCTGGTGAACTCCAAGAGAAACCTGGGTGCCTCTGCCCCATGGAGTTAAAATTGTTGTCGTTTTGGTAGTTGCCTCTACTAAAGCTCCCCACAGCATTTATTACTTCAGCTGACGCTAGACACTCTTGTGTAGGGTGTCACATTCCACAAAAGTCACATGCTGCTTGCGGCTCACTCTGTACCTTGGTTAGTGTTAACTTTCTTATCCCTATGGCCACGGTGTCTTGCTGGGTTTGCACTGATGTATTAGAGTCTACCTGGTGAATCCCAGCTGATTTCTTCTATCATTGCTCTTAGCAAGGCATTGGTTAGCATCTTCAGAGAGCTCATCAAGAATTGCACAGTCTCTTTAGGAGTCTTCTTCATTGAAGGACCTCTAACTGCAATACTTAGAGTTCGTCGTGAGGAAGGTGTCATTCCATCCCAAAAGTCTTGGAGTTGCATCTACAATTCAATCCCATTATGTTGGTACAGATTGATATGCTATTATGGTAACATTGAGCGATAAGTTAAAATTTTCAATCTTTTCACATCTTTTCCCCAGGTTATATTACGTAACTAAGAGTAATTTATTATATATTCTCTTGTAGTTGTTACTGATGATATAGATACTAGTAGAATTTATGCCTTAGAAAAAGTTTTGTGCGTTCTAGTTTGTTGCTTCTTTTGTTTGAAGTTGGATCCAACAGATTCTGACATGCTTGGTTTTTTAACTAACTTTTATTCAATTCATTTCTTCTACTTCAGTTTTCTAGTGCTGTTAGCCTCAGTTTGATGCAAATTTAACTTTTGTTAATCATTAGGATAGATTACAAATTATATTTCATTTGTTTGAAATGCGGTCCGCATATCAGTTATGCGGTCACATAATGGACCGCATTTTGACCTTAATTTTAACTAAACCACTGACTCATTATGCGGTAGAAATGCGGTCCGCATACTTGATTTGCGACCGCATTCTGGACCGCAAAATAGCACTCTTCTGGAAAAACTTTGTTCTTTGATTTTTAAATACTTAGATCAGTACAAAGGGTCCGAACCACGGCGAGCTTGCGAGCCGCAAAGAGTTTTACACATTCCCAACACATATTCAGAACCTGACCCTACGAGCTACTAGGTTTTGAGCATAATTTTTTTTACAGGGCCTTACAGTCTTCCCCTATGATGTGATCTCTCATCCTGTTCTTCCACCAAGAATAGTACTGACCATTGAAAAGTGGAGGCCTAGCAGTGGATTGCCCTTCCCAGTTCCCAGGTGGTGCACTCATGTTGATCTTCTCCTAAGGTGTTAGCCTCTTCAAGGATAACCCGTTCTGATACCAATTGATGTTGTAAACGTCAATACCACACAAGAGGGGGGGTGATTTGTGTGGTACCCAATTTTTGCTCTAGAAGAACCTGGTTCTTCTAGGTGTACTTACTACTACTGTTTGCGGAATTAAGAGTACATAAAATAAAGAACATAGAGATTTTTACGTGGAAAACACCTGGCTCAAAAGGTGAAAAAACCACGACCTACTACTCAGTAGGATTTTCCCAAACTTCCACTAAAATCACTGAGCCAAAACAGCATTTACAAAACTCTTGTAAACCTAAGGATTAAACTCTAATCCCAGTGTGGCACACAGCCTCAACTCTTGCGATACTTTCAAGTTAACTCTAACTTGAATACTCAAAGTACCTAATACAATTTCTTCTATGAAAGCTGGAAAGGTACAACTTTAAAACACCTACTACAATTGAACTAGAATAAAAGAAAGATACAATGGAATTATTTCTTCTATCTTGTCAAAGTAGCTTCAGGAATGCACACTTGAATTTCACATAAATTGCTTGCAAAATTGCCTCGCTCTTTTGCTCTCAATTTAGTTTAACTTCTGCGTTTGTGCAATACCTGTAAAAGAGAACAATCACTGTTATTTAATGAGTTAGTAATCAGAGTTTGATTGTGTGACGACCCGGCCCGTCATCACGTGAGATACCGCCCCGTTTTCCCCGTTTTCTGCTTCTTCATGCTTCATTATAAGAGTCTTGTGTGAACGAGTTGATTTGGATTGGTTTTTAGAAGGAAATGAGGCACTTAGTCTCTATAAGGAAGGTTTGTTCTGGAAAAGTCAACCGGATGTTGACTTATGAGTTAGAGGGCTCGGATGTGATTTCCGGTGATTCGGTTAGCTTTGGGGGATGATTTGTGACTTAGGAGTGTGATCGGAATTGATTTTGGAGGTCCGGTGTAGAATTAGGCTTGAATTGGCGAAGTTAGTATTTTGGCGAATTCCGGTTGATAGGTGAGATTTATATTCGAGGGTCAGAATGGAATTCCGAGAGTTGCTATAGCTTCGTTAGGTGATTTGGGATGTGTGTACAAAATTTTAGGTCGTTCGGAGGTGTTTTGGTCGGGTTTTTGATCAAATACGTAATTCGGAAGTTTTAGAAGAACTGAGGCTTGAATTCGATGTAATTTGACGGTTTTGGTGTTGTTTGTGGTGTTTTGATGGTTTGAGCAAGTTTGAATGATGTTTTAGGATGGGTTGGCACTTTTTGTTGAGGCCCCGGAGGCCTCGGGATGATTTCGGATGGTCATCGGGATGATTTTGGACTTGGTGATTGCTGAAGAATTGCTGATATCTTGTATTTCCGCATCTGCGAAAGAGGGGCCGCAGATGCGGTTCCGCAGATGCAAAGATTAGGGGCGCAGATGCGAGAGTTAGCCAATGGGAGGATTTTCGCAGAAGCGGATTAATTCCGCAGGTGTGGTGTCCGCAGGTGCGGACATTGACCGCAGAAGCGGTCCGAACGCTTTAGAGGAGTTCCGCAGGAGCGGATGGTTGACCGCATAAGCGGTTTCCGCAGAAGCGGGACTTGACCGCAGAAGCGGTCCTGGACGTTATAGTTATTTCCGCAGAAGCGGAGGATGAACCGAAGAAGCGGTAGTCGCATATGCAGTAAGGTAACCGCAGATGCGAAAATGCCTGTTCAGAGAAAGATTTTAAAAGCTCATTTTGTTCCGCGAGCTAAGGGTTATTCCACCATTTTTGATCGACCTTGAGAGCTTTTGGGCAGAAATTGAAGGAGGTTTCGACTAGGTGTGATTGGAGGTGAGTTCCTTGACCTTAATACATGATTTAATGGTAGAATTAACATAAAAATTTGTGGAAATTCATTAAAAGAGGGTAAAGCTAGGGCTTGGAAATTTGGTATTTCAAAGTGGGATTTGATGAGTCATTTGGGCTGGGATTTTGGAGTTTTTGGTATGTATAGACTCGTGGCGAGATAAGGAATCCGATGATGTTAATTTTTTGATTTTTCGAGAAGTGGGCCCGGGGCTCGGGTTTTGCAATTTCGTGAATTTCGATATTTTTCGAGTCTTCTCGATTGGGTTGTGTTCCCTTAGCCTATTGTAACGTATTCGTTGTGGTTTTGACCAGATTTGACGCGCGAGGAGGTTGATTTGTGAGGCAAGGGCATAGCAAGCTAGGACTTTGGCCGGCTTGAGGTGAGTAATGATACTAAATGATATCCTGAGGGTTTGAAACCCCGAGTTTGTACAATGTAGTGCTGTATTGAGGTGAAACACGCGCTTAATGGCGAGCGCGGGGTTGTTTACTACTGGGGATTGTGACTTGGTCCGTCCCGTTTGATATTTTACCGCGTATTTGACTGAGCTGTTTTGTTTATCATCATGATTTGGGCTAGTTGCCATGTTTGGGGCCTCGTGCCGAACCCTTAGGGGCATTATGACTGATTTTTCCTCACTTTACTTATTGAAAATCACATCCTCGGTCATGTATCTATTTGTTTAAACAATGTGAACCGGTTTTATAAGTGTTAATTCTAATTGAGGGAAATATATGGGCTGAGATCCCTACCTTATACTATTGTGTCCTAAAATGACTGAGAGGGGTTGAGAACCCAACAGTGAGGATGTTATATATATTATGGATCGGGCTGCACGCCGCAGCAAATACTTATATGGATCGGGCTGCACGCCGCAGCAAATGATTATGTGGATCGGGCTGCGCGCCGCAGCAATATTGCGCTTGGGCTGTAGGAGCCCCTCCAGAGTCTGCACACCCCCAGTGAGCGCCGTCGACGATATATGGATCGGGCTGCACGCTGCAGCGATATGTGGATCAGGCTGCACGCTGCAGCAGTTACTATGTGATACTATTCTGAGAGTAAGCCCGAGGGGCTGTTACTGTACTGAGCGGTTGATACTGGGCCCGAGGGGCAGTTTTACTATTTACTACTTATTAGCTATTTTACCTGGTTTACCTGCCTTTAAAACTGAGATTTCATTTGATTTTCACGGATTTTACTACTTTAAGTGATTTACTGCCTGATATAGAATTGCCTTGTGCTGTTTTGAGTTTTCTTACCTTTGATTATTATTTAGTTTTATTACTCACTCGGTCGGAGTACTCACATTACTCCCTGCACCATGTGTGCAGATTCAGGCATAGCTGAGTCCGTTCCTGAGCACTGATATCCTTTTCCAAATCAGGCAGCGAGATTGGAGCATCGAGGTAGCTGTTGGCGTCCGCAGCCCCTTGACTCCCCTATTTTATGCTATTTCAGTCATTCCAGACTTCTGTATCAGATATTCTGTTTAGTAGACTTATAGCAACTCTGTAGTAGCTCATGACTTGTGACACCCCAGTTTGGGGTGTGTCGGGATGGTTTTCCGTATTCTTATCGCTGTTTCCGCTTTATTGACTATATTGAGCATGTGTTAGAATTTTATTAATATTAATTAATTGCTCTGAAAGAGGTGTTAGCTTTGTTCTGGCTAGCCTTGTCTTCACGAGAGGCGCCATCACGATCGGGTTGGTATTTGGGTCGTGAAAAGTTGGTATCAGAGCCTAGGTTACTAGGTCTCGCGAGTCATGAGTTGGTTTAGTAGAGTGTCACGGATCGGTACGGAGACGTCTGTACTTATCTTCGAGAGGCTGCAGAACCTTTAGGAAAACTCCACATTCTTGGAATTCTTGTCGTGCGAACTTGTTGACCCGAGTGCTAAACTTCTCTTTATTCTATTCTCTCACAGATGGTGAGGACACGTGCTACCGGCGTGGCGGACGACCCCCAGTGCCACCTTTTGAGACCACGAGAGGCTGTGGACGCGGTCGTGGTCGTGGCAGAGGCAGAGTAGCGAGGGCAGCATTTGTTGATCCACCAGCTGCCCTAGCTCCGGATCAGGCTCCAGCAGTACCAGCTCAGGCACCGGCTGTGCCCATAGTGATTCCTGGCCCTCAGGAGACATTAGCTTAGATCTTGACAGTGTGTACGGGCTTGGCTCAGGTGGTTTTAGCCACTACAGCAGCAGCAGCTACTTCACAGGCCGGGGGAGGCAATCAGACCCCCGCTGCTCGCACACCTGAGCAAGTAGTGTAGGGATTACAGACTCCAGAGGCACCTCCAACTCAGCCAGTTGCACCAGTCCAGGAGTTCAGGGTTCCAGCTATGCCCGAGGATGAGCAGCGTCGTCTCGAGAGGTTTGGTAGACTCCAACCTCCAACATTTAGTGGTGCCAAGGGCGAGGATGCCCAGGGTTTTCTCGACAGATGTCAGCGGATGCTTTGTACATACTACTTTTCAGTTTACTGGAGCTGCCTTCACTTGGTGGGAGGCATATGAGAGGTGTAGGCCGGCTGGTGCAGCACCTTTGACTCGGCAGGAGTTCTCCACTCTCTTCTTGGAGAAGTGTGTACCGCAGTCCCACAGAGAGGAGCTGCGTAGATAGTTTGAGTGGCTACGGCAGGGAGATATGACAGTGTCCCAGTATGAGATGAGATTTTCAGAGTTGGCTCGGCATGCAGTTTGGCTGGTTCCGACAGATCGTGAGCGTATCCGGAGGTTTGTTGATGGTCTCAACTACCCTCTTCGTGTTCTTATGACTAGGGAGCGAGTGCTGGGTGCCACATTCAAGGAGGTGGTTGATGTAGCCCGAGAGATTGAGGCGGTTCGCCGTCAGGATCGAGATGAGAGGGAGGCCAAGAGACCTCGAGGTTATGGTAGTTACAGTAGTGCTCTTTCGAGGGGCTAGTTCCAGCAGGGTCGGGGTCGTTCTTTCAGACCCGCTCAATCAGCCCGTCCCGAGTATTGCGGGGCATCTTCAGGTCGTGGATACCATGGTTCTCAGCAGAGTCAGCCATCTCTCAGCGCTCTTCCAGCACAGAGTTCGTCTCGTGCTCCATCTGCTTAGGGTTCTTCCAGGCCGAGTGCATCAGCTAGTCACTCTGGCGCGAGGGGTTCCCTTCAGTCCCAGTCCCCAGCACCTGGGAGTTGCTATGAGTGTGGAGAGTTTGGGCATATGCGGAGGGAGTGTCCTCGTCGTGCCGCTAGCTCATCTCAGCAGAGGGGTCAGCCCTCATCTTCTGGTCCAGTCTCCTCAGCACCCGCCCCGCCAGCTAGGGGTGAGGGTCAGGCAGCCAGGG
>NW_017670831.1:96598-98947 GCF_001879085.1 Nicotiana attenuata | reverse complement strand
ATCTTCAGCTGACGGGAGGCAGAGGCAAGAACTCGCCCCTCCTGCATCAATACACAACCCAAGCCAACGCGTGAAGCGTCGCAATATACCGTATACATCCTGAACCAGAAGGCAACACAAGAACTGGTGCTGTAGTCAAAGCCGTCTTGAGCTTCTGAAAGCTCGCCTCACAATCCTCGGACCAGCGGAAAGGAGCACCCTTCTGGGTCAATCTAGTCAGAGGTGATGTAATAGATGAAAAGCCCTGCACGAATCGCCGATAATAACCTGCTAAACCCAGGAAACTCCTGATCTCGGTCACTGAAGTAGGACGTGGCCAACTCTGAACTGCCTCAATCTTCTTGGCCTAAAGTCAACTACTTTCCCTTTTAGCATATAATAATAAGAAATGATGTATTACTAACACAATAATGTTAATATAGGGGTTATTTATTATTGGATGATTGATTTGATGCATTTAAAATTACAATTACATAGTGTATATTTTAAAATAAATTTTTATTCTTTCAAAATAAAGTATCAGTTACAAGTACAACTACATGAAGGATTATTTTGTAATTTGATAATTGTAATCAATCTATTGATAATTCTCCAATTGTTATTCCACATTCGATCATGCATAAAATAACATAATTTTTCGCATAACTTATGCTGGTATTAGTTATGCAAAAAAGAGAGAAAGTAAAATCCAATATTCTATAAAGTAATACTAAGCTTTATGTGAAAAGGAAAAGTAATATCAAACATTGTATCAACGGAGTTAAATTGTAGTAAGTGGTGATTATTTCCTCTAGTACTCCCCACCAAACATCACCTTATAGTTAATTTGTGAGAAGATACTGAATTTTAGCATTGGAATAAGATTCTTTTAGAATAAACTTTCATTTGATTTATTCCATAAAATGGTATACACGAAACAATAAAATATAATATACAGGTAGAAAATGATCTTTAGTGACTGTATAGGTCAAAATCTGCCCTAACGTATTTAAGACGAAATAACGTTAAAGGAAGAGTCTTCAAGCCGTCATCAGTCGAGATCGACCGGGAAGTAATGAGATTCGAGACCGAAATATCAGCAAGGGCCGAGGTCGAGCACTATTGGCGAAGCTGTAACGGCTAGTTTCGGAAATAAGATATTTAAGGGAATATCCTAGAGAATATTCTCTGTCATATGTACTGTTAGGGTTTGTTAGAAATATGTATCATATATAGGAAGACGGGCCAATGATGTAGGGCATGTGATATTCATTTGTAAGAACACACTTTGACAAAAGATTCTCTCTCTCTCTCTCTCACTATAATACAAACAACACCTTTTTCGCTAAGATTCTTGTCCATGTTATTCCATATTTTCCACTAGATCTGAGGATAGTTCAAACATTCAAGGATTTTGCCTGTCATTCATAATTGTCAGGAGGAATAACACCTAGTTCCTCCTTTATTGGGTGAATCACTCCTTTTATTTACTTAAATGCAATTTATTATTGTTTGTTGCTATTTAATGCTCTATCGTTACTCACGTTGCTTGGAATAATTATTACATACCATCATTATATTCCTACCAGATCTGTCCAACATTAGTCACGCTTTCGGAACTCACATCTAGGAATATTATTCTTAACTAGGTTTAACCTCTTAATACATAAATTTAATTATTAGAGCCAAGAATTATACTTTTTGGTCAAACAATTTGGCACCGTCTGTGGGAATTTTCTAATTAAATTTTTAGTTTCTTTTAGATCTATCACTAACACGGATCACTAACATAAAAGAATAAAAAGCAAGAACAAGATCTCCTTTCTTTGTGTGCACAAATCTCGATATGGCAGGTAACACGAAAGAAAGGGCGAGAATAATCAATGACCTCCCAACCAACTTCATGAGCACCATCAACGAAAGCTGCGAAACAGTAGACGAAGGTGCAACGCCCAATGCCTTCCCTAGGCCAGATGGGTCACGACCCCCTCATTGAAGCATCACAAAATCTCTTGGTAAGGGAGCCTCCACACATGTGGGGGAAGAGACGTCCCCAGCTGTAAAAATGCTCCTCGAAGCATGGGAGGCATGTTCAAGAGAGATCTATATGAAGAACCTGGTTCATCAGTATGTGTTCATATGAAAAACTCAAATATGTTTTCTATACTCTGCACAATTAGAAAGATTATTTTTCCAATCATGAGCAGAAGTCCTACATTCATCAAATTCCCAGAAATTATATTTGTTGAGCATTGAACCAGTTTCGTTCCCCTAGAACTCTAACAACCGGGAATTTTGCCTAAAATCTAGCGATGCCTAATAATCACTAAGAGACCGAAATTACACCTTGAGTAGACTTCTAATTGACCC
>NW_017670831.1:88989-92702 GCF_001879085.1 Nicotiana attenuata | reverse complement strand
AAGCTAAGTAAGTACTTTGCAAAATTAATGGGGAGTGAGTTTGAAATGAGCATGATGGGTGAGCTTAATTTCTTCTTAGGCTTACAGATCAAACAAAGTCCAAATGGAACCATGATCCATCAGCAGAAGTATACAAAAGAGCTAATCAAAAAGTTTAAAATGGAGGAATCTAAAGAAAGAGACACACCCATTGCAACTGCCACTAAATTAGATGTTGATGAACCTAGTTCATCAGTTGATCAAAAGTTGTATAGGGGTATGATTGGTTCACTCTTGTATCTCACTGCCAGCAGACCTGACATTGTTTTCAGTGTAGGGCTTTGTGCTCGTTTTCAGGCAAATCCAAAAGAGTCTCACTTGACTGCTGTTAAGAGGATACTGAGATATCTGAAAGGCACCACTGATCTGTGCCTTTGGTATCCTAAAGGTAGTAATTTTGATCTAGTAGGATATGCTGATGCTGATTATGCAGGGTTCTTAGTGGACAGGAAAAGCACCTCAGGTATGGCACACTTCCTTGGTTCATGTCTTGTGTCATGGGCTACCAAAAAGCAAAATTCTGTGGCCCTATCTTCTGCTGAAGCTGAATATGTTGTTGTTGCTTCTTGTTGTGCTCAACTGCTATGGATCAAACAACAGCTGGTAGATTTTGGAATTGAAGTGGCATGTATTCCAATATTCTGTGATAACACTAGTGTTATAAGAATGACAAAGAACCCTGTTCATCATAAGAGGACTAAGCACATAGATGTTAGACACCACTTCTTAAGAGATAACTATGAGAAAGGATTGATTTCAATAGAATATTATGCTATTGATAAGCAAATAGCTGATATTTTCACTAAAGCACTGAGTAGAGAAAACTTTGAGAGGAACAGGTTGGAATTAGGGATGATTAAGATCACCTAATAGGTCCAGTTCAGAATGCACACTGGAAAAAAAATGAAAAATAATTTGAAAAAAAGGAATGAAAAAAAAATTATTTTTTGGGTAGGAGTTCTAACTTTGTGTAAATATCTAGATCAATTCTTACTCAGTTTCATACTTTAATTAGTATACTCCTGTGACATGTGTATATATATGATTCACTGATCTCTTACAAAGTTTCTTCTATTTTGGCAATTGAGGCATGTTCAAGAGAGATCTATATGAAGAACCTGGTTCATCAGTATGTGTTCATATGAAAAGCTCAGGTATGTTTTCTATACTCTGCACAATTAGAAAAATTATGTTTCCAATCATGAGCAGAAGTCCTACATTCATCAAATTCCCAGAAATTCTATCCGTTGAGCATTGAACCAGTTTCGTTCCCCTAAAACTCTAAAAACCGGGATTTTTTCCTAAAATCTAGCGATGCCTAATAATCACTAAGAGACCGAAAATTACACCTTGAGTAGACTTCTAATTGACCCCTGAAAAAGCTGCCGTTACTGCATTTAAGTCTAATCACCTTTAAATACACCACACCTTTTCTTCTTTAGTCCATAAACGTCAAAACACTTCTCAAGTTCTGATCACCCTTCTTCTCTCCAAAATTCCCAAATGTTTCAAGAAACAATCCACCATGTCTAACCCCCAAGATAATCCTGGCACACCCCCACCAGCATCTCCCTCGAACACATCATCATCTAATCCTCCTATTGAAAACCCAAAACCTAGGTTTCGTAGGCAGAAAATGATAGCTAGAAAAACTGTAGCTTCTGGAGCTTTAAGGAAAGCTCTAAGTGAGAAATTGAAGGCTAGCTAGGGGAAGGAAAGTCATGCTCAAAAATCTGACTCAAGCTCTGAGTCTGATGATTTTATTTCTGCCAGCGAAGGTGAAGAACATGGGTCTTCTGACATTGAAAATATTCAAGAAAACCCTGGTGAGGTAAATACTTGCTTGGTATTCTCTGATGTGGTTGAAAAAGTTGAAAACAGGTTTGTCTTGGTTGGTCCTGTTAAAGATGTACAGGGGGCTGATTCTAGTAGAAGAGGAGGTAAAAAGAAAGAAAAAGAGAGAGGGGGAGTCAGTAGTAATGTGAGGGGAAATAAGAAAGAAAAAGTATTGGCTATCAGTGGAGGTGTTGAAGAAGGTGGCAACAAGTCAGGGGGAAGTAGTTGTGGGGAGGCGACTGAAGGGCTTGTTAATTTAAGCAAGCAACAAAATGAACCGGATTCATCTGCTGAGGAAACTTTGGCAGATCTTCTGAAGAAGGTTGGTGCCAGTTATGATCCAAAGAAGCGCAAGGCTTCCACACAAAAGGCTACAACTGCTTCAAAGCCAACAAAAAAAAGTAAAATGCCATCCCCAAAACCTACTGTACCTTCAGTACCTAAGGGAAGAGCTACCAGGAGCAGGGTCAAACAAAGTGAAGCAGAATTGCAGAAAGCTCTGGAAGAGAGCAGGAAGAAAAAGAGGGAAAAGGGAAAAGCAAAGGTTGTGGAGAGTTCTGAGGTTGCAGAAGAAGAAGAAGAAGAAGAAGAGATGGAACTGGTCCATCAGGAAAGAGGAACAACTGAAGAGGTTCCCACACCCAAACCAAAAAGTTCCAAGACTTCTTCCAAGAAGTCTTCCTCTGTACCTGTACCTGCTGAATCTTCTTTAGCCAAAAGAACTAGGTCTGCTGTGAAGGGAAAACAAAAGAAAATTGTTGAAGAAGATGAAGAGTGGAGTGGCGGAGAAGAAGAAGAGGAATCTGAGAAAGACCAAGATAGGTTTGCCATCTTTGGCAGAAGAAAAATTCTGAAAGGAAGACTATTGAGAGACCTGGATGAGCTAGGTATGAGAAGACTGGTGGATGCTCTTACTGCACAAGGGTGGAAGGACATGGTCCTTGAGATGGATGGGAGGCTGGCTAGGAATGAATTGATTGAGTTTATGGCCAATGCCACTGTGGAAAATGGGGTAGTCTCCAGCCTGGTGAAGGGTGTAAATGTGAAGTTTGATGCAATCAAACTGGGTGAGATTCTAGGCATACCTAGTGAAGGGTATGATGATTATACAAGGCAAAGGTGGCCATGTCTGGAATCTCTCCCCACTGCTCTTCAAATTACTAGAAATTTTTGTGATGCTGTAACTGCTAAAGATGTACATGAAGCCAGATTTGTGCAGAAAAGTGAGATAAGACCTGAGCACAAGGTATTGTTTGAATTTGTTAACAAGTGCCTGCTGCCCAGACAGGAGAGGAGACATACTGCCAACTACATGGACCTAGTGCTTATGGAGTGCCTTGTGAGGGGAATGCAGATAAATTGGCCTGCTTTCATTGTCAAACTACTAGACAGGGTCATTAATGGTTCCAAGGCACATGCAACTCCACATGGGTTCATACTGACCACTGTGCTAGACAGGCTAAGGGTGCCTTTGAAGAAATGGGAGATGGCATCAAGCAAGGAGCATTTTGGTGTTAAGACCTTATTGGCTTGTGACTATCCTGTCAATGCCACCCCAGTTGAACCTGGTTCATCTCTGAAGACACCTGTGAACAGTAAGGTTAGGGCTTTGGTTCAAGAGTGTGGAACTAAGGATGCTGAAATTGCTAGGCTTCAGGCTCGTGTTGTTGAATTGGAAACTGAAAGAGATGGCCTTAGAGCTGAGCTAGCAAAAGAAAAGGAGAAAAGTGAGGGGATGCTTCAGAATATGCTCAACCTTCTCCAAACCCAGCCCTCTAGTTCCTCCAAGCCTTAGGTCCTCCAATTGTTATATTCTGAACCAGTTTAGTAACCCCCCC
>NW_017670831.1:68119-88366 GCF_001879085.1 Nicotiana attenuata | reverse complement strand
TCAAGGACTCAACTTCGATGGAAGATCAGCAATTGAGTCTCAATCAAACTCTGATTACTAACTAATTAAATAACAGTGATTGTTCTCTTTTACAGGTATTGCACAAACGCAGAAGTTAAACTAAATTGAGAGCAAAAGAGCGAGGCAATTTTGCAAGCAATTTATGTGAGATTCAAGTGTGCATTCCTGAAGCTACTTGGACAAGATAGAAGAACCAATTCCATTGTGTCTTTCTTTTATTCTAGTTTAATTGTAGTAGGTGTTTTAAAGTTGTACCTTTCCAGCTTTCATAGAAGCAGTTGTATTAGGTACTTTGAGTATTCAAGTTAGAGTTAACTTGAAGGTGTCGCAACAGTTGAGGTTGTGTGCCACACTGGGATTAGAGTTTAATCCTTAGGTTTATAAGAGTTTTGTAAATGCTGTTTTGGCTCAGTGATTTTAGTGGAAGTTTGGGAAAATCCTACTGAGTAGTAGGTCGTGGTTTTTTCACCTTTTGAGCCAGGTGTTTTCCATGTAAAAATCTCTGTGTTCTTTATTTTATGTACTCTTAATTCCGCAAACAGTCTAGTTAGTACACCTAGAAGAACCAGGTTCTTCTAGAGCGAAAATTGGGTACCACACAAATCACCCCCCCTCCCCTCTTGTGTGGTATTGACGTTTAGAACATCAATTTTCCTTCTGAATTTCACTATTTTTGCAGCTGAGATGTATTTGTCAAGAAACATTTTATTCATATCTTCCCATGTCCAGATCGACCCCGTTGGTAAGCTACGAAGCCAGTGTTTCGCATCATCCTTCAGCGAAAAAGGGAATGCCCTTAAGTAGACGGTACCCTTTGATGCTCCATTGTACTGGAAGGTGTTCATGATTTCATCAAAGTCCATCAAGTGAGTGTTTGGATCCTCATTCACCTTCCCTCTGAAAACACAGTTGTTCTGGATAGTTTGAAGTAAACCTTGCTTCAAATCAAAATTATTCGCTGCAACGGGTGGAGGTCTGACACTGGACTGTCCCTGTTTATAAGACTGGTCAGGCATAATCACTCAATGCTCTATTAGGTCTAGGTACAATATTTTCGAACTGGTCTTCAACCAAGGGTCGATTTAGATTGAATCTTCGACCCCCACCATCTTTGATAGTGTCCTCAATAGCTCTGAGGGCTGCCTCAGCTGCTATCTGTGCTGCCTCTCTTGCAGCTAAGTCTACTCCATCAATCTTTTTGTTGGCCATGTTATCTTGAGTCGAAGTATAACTCAAGAAATTTTCTGTTAATTCTCTTTCTTTTCTCATTTGTCGTAGGTGTTTCTCCAACTCTGGTTTGCAGGCTATCACTTGCTTTAAAGAGGAACGAATCATACACCAGAGAAGTCAACATCCTCCACACGGAAGAAAAAATCCGTGAAGAATAAAATTAAATAGGTTCCTGAATTAGTACCAAAAACTATTTTGAACACTGTTGATTGCCAATCCCCGGCAACGGCGCCAAAATTTCACAAGCGTAAAACACAACATAAAATTATTGCTTGCTAGTCAAAGATAGTATAGTTTAATAATCGTCTCCACAAGGATTGAATTTAAACAATGCTCTAGTAATCTCTGGTTTAACTGCTATTCAGGATGATCGAAACGTGATTTTGAATGATTACGAACTACGATTAACTACTAAAGTAAAGCAATTGACGATTGACTGTAACAAAGTAGAGATTAGCAAAGTCGGTTTCTTATCAATGTGAGAAATAAGGGTCATGACAGGATAAGTGCAAGATAGCTATTTGGGATCCAACTCTAGTTTAATTCACTCTAATGTTCTAATAATTCTCATTTATTCGATGATTAGTTCAAACGTGTAGTCAAGATTCCTCTCTGGATTAAATCTTAACTCTACGAGGTGAACTAATATAAGCACTATGAAAATATGCAAGCATGCGTTAATGGATTAGTCTTTAGGAAAATATCTCTTGAATATTCTCCTAACTTGATTTAATCACCAATTCAACAAGCTCTTTCGATTACTTAAGAGAATTACTAAATTTAAACAAATAAAATAATGCAAAGATAATTACCAAAATATTCATCTTTCGATTAAATAAACCGGTGAATAAAGTTTGCAATAATTCAAAGCTCCATAAACGAATTCAAGCAAAGAATTAGAGTTAAAATCCACATATATCCATCAAAATACCATATCCGTCAAACCCTAAAGGAAACTACTCCATACCCATGAAAGAAGTCATCACAAATATAATTAAAGAGTAATAATATATCAATCTAACGTTACAATCCAAACTGTCGTATTAAATTGATGGAAAGATGATGAAACGTGTGTCTTGTAACCTCCAAAGCTTTCACAAAGCTTCCCAAGTCAAAAGTCCCTTCAAAAATATCTTTTTGGTGTATTTATACCATGTAGGAACGGGCCCGGACGAAACTACCCTTTCCAAGACGAAACAGGAAAATACCCTGAGAATTTTGTACATGCGCGCCGTGCAATGCGCCGCCCTATGCAGGGCGCTAGTGGGGAAGTTCAGAGAGCCGTTTCTGACAGACAACAGCACAAAGCACTTCCGTGCCGCCCCATGCGGCGCAACTGTGCATTTTTTATAAAGTAAAATTTCTTCTTCGATTTTTGATATCCAGACTTGGTCCTCGATCCTCGAACGCAATCCCAATTTAATCCCTTGAGATTTTACTTAGACTTCAAAGCTCCAACTTGTTCGATTAAGCTCTCGATTATCTTTTTACTCGGAATCACTTCCTGCATGGCATAAAAACAGATAATAAGAGCAATTCACAATCATTCAAGCTCAAACATAAGTAAAATACAGTAATAGAGTGCAAACTATGACTGAAATACGAGTTTCTAGCCTACTATCAGGTTGTTGTGAATATTTTTCTATATTCACGCCTTTGATTACCGATGGTACACCCGATATCTGTTTTATCCGTTTATTTGTTCCTTAAGTTGTTTCTGCAAGATTAGAAATAGATTTTGTAAATTATAATTATTCAGCATACCTGAACCTCCAGCTCCAGAACTATTTGGAATTACTCCACTTCCTGAAGTTTCAAGTCCTGAATTGAGATTCTTTACAGTTGTATTAGTCTACATGGTAAAGTTAGTTTCCACTAATACACACGTCGCTTTCCAAACAGGTCCCTAAATGAGTGGAAAAACTTAATACATTTGTATATGCAGTTACCAATCAAAATAATTTAATTCTTTTTTTTTCATACTAAAAGAAGCATAATATATCAATATAGTTTGGTCAACTAGCCTATATCATTCTAGTAATATAAAAGAGAAAAGAAAACTTATAAGACAATAAAATCTCCTCTAAACAAGCCCTCTTAAGGACTAGATTGTGAATGCTATTGTAAAACAATATTAATTCAAAAAGTGAAGTTAAGGTATAAAATAAATAAGAAGAAACTAAAAGAAAACAAGAAAGAAAATGGAATCAAAAGAAAAACGAAGAGCAACATATAACCTTGACTCATCAATGATAATGTCAACTTGTTACGGCATTAACATTCATTGAAATATACTGCATAATTTACAAGCACACTCATGAACCAAACAAAAAAATAGTATTCTGAAAACTGGAATGATATTTCATTTCAGTTCCCTATCCCATCAGTGTAGAAACTTGAAAGTGACAACAAATTATAATCTTGTCTTGTAACAGGGAAATGATCATTCGTTCTTTAATGTGAAAATGCCATTACAGATTCGCAGTAGCTACAATGTCAGGTACTATTAAACAATAGACTTATTCACGACCAGAAAAATGAACATTGTTGTAACTATTTTCATTGTCCTCAACTTACTTTACATAAGACCTATATAAGTTTCTATGGATACATTTTATTCGGTCATTTTAATTAATTGATACATATATACCGTTGCCTGTCTTCTCTTCTTTCTTTTTCTTTTTGTGCTTTTTGCAGCGAAGCAGAGGCGGATCCAGGATTTGAAGTTTATGGGTTCCTACCGTAATTTCAAATTAATATGCAATAATAACTGGGTTCACAGTTAGATATTTACAAATATTTAATGAAATTCTTAATAAAAGTACAGGGTCTACGCAAAAGTTACTGAATTCCCAAGAACTCATACTCAATGCACTAGGTCCGCCCTTGCAGCGAAGATAGCAAAAGGTAAGTTGATGTTACGTTTCTCGTTGTAGCAATGACCTAGGAATATCATTACAGTCCATTATTGAATAGTACTACCTTACAATGAAATAATGCTTTAACTGTTGCAACACGTGGCAACAACTGAGCCAGATTTAGTATGTTGTTTTCGTTATACGTACATCAACTGTAAATGTGTAAATAGAAAGTTGAGTGATTCATATGCCATAACTACTCCATCTATAAGTAAACTAAATCTATATATATCTTGTGTAGTATATATAAAGGGCGTTTGTTAGAGGTTTGGCAATTGCCAAGTCTAAAAACTAAAAGAAATGAGAAAGACGAGAAATGAACTTTATAACGGCAAAGCAGATTGATGGTTGACAGGCTAACCTTCTTCCATCTGTAGGTAATTTTCGATGATGTCACGTGAATCTCGCCCTCCCTCACCATTGAAAATCTTTTAATTGCCTTCACACCAATTAGAATTGATATTTCTCCTTCCTTAATTAGAGATCTTATATTTGAGTTCCAGGATAATAAAAAATCTTGTCATATACTAGTGTTTTATCTTTTAGTGACTTGTTTGGTACGAACTAATGAAATATAAAAGAAGCAGAAATGAAGTGGTGAAGAACAGTAGTTGTTGGCTTAGTTAGCAGTAGCACTAACTGTGATTAGCTGGCAGTTAGCTGGATTTGTTATTAGTTAAATCTGTTTTAGAGTTAGTTAAGTGGGACATGTGATATGCACGTTAGTGATGTATATAAGCTGTGTATCAACCTCGATTGGAATTAAAAAAAACAGTTCCCTTCCTTCTCCTCTACTCATTTTCTCTCTAAGAAATTCCTAATCACGCGAATTGCATGCCTCAATTTAACATGGTATCAGAGCGGGTGAATTGAAGACAACTCATGCGCTGAAACAGATCGAGATACAGATCGAGATCAGCAGAAGAACACAAAGCATAATTAGTGTCATTTTCAGCTGATTGCAGAGGATCGTGAAGCTCGATTTTCTGACAAAAATGACAGGAAATGAAGTAACTTCTCTGGATCACAATCACCCGTTGTACCTTCAACCTGGAGATTCGCCTGGGCTCATCCTAATACAGCTGAAGCTCACAGGACCAAACAATTACGCTTTGTGGAGTAGAGCTATGAAACTGGCTCTTCGAGGCAAAGGAAAACTAGGTTTTGTGGACGGAACCTGTGTTAAAAGCATGTACAAGGGTGAATTGGCGGAGCAATGGGAGAAATGCAACGCTATTGTTTTGTCATGGATAGGAAGCACTGTAGCAGAGGAGTTGATAGCCAGTATTGTATACGCATCTAATGCTAAGAAGGTATGGAGTGAGTTTGAAGAGAGATTTGATAGATCGAACTTAACTAGGATATTTCACTTGTGGACTGAAATTGCCACTTTGAGGCAAGGAACTGAATCTGTTACTTCATATTACTCTAAAATGAAGGATTGTTGGGATGAGTTAGATGTCTTAGCTCCACTTCCTTCCTGTGATTGTGAGGAATCCCTACCTTATGTGGTTCATTTGAAGTCACAGAGATTACTGCAGTTCCTTATGGGACTTAATGAATCCTACAGTAATCTAAGAAGCAATCTACTTGCAAGGAGACCTGTAGTGTCTGTAAATGAAGCCTATGCAACTGTTTCTCAAGAGGAAAGTCAAAGATTGTTAGGGGTAGTAGATGCTAACAAGGAGCCATTGACAATGCTGGCAGGAAGAACTTACCAAGGACCTAAACCTAAAAGAGCTGGAGTTGGTATAATCTGTGAGCATTGTGGTTATAAGGGACATTTGAAGGAAAAGTGTTACAAAATTGTTGGTTACCCACAGGATTTTAAGAGCAAGAAGAAAAGATCACAAACCAGTGGATTCAGACCTTATGCTAATTCCACAGTAGCAGGAGAAAGCATGAAGCCATCAGAAACACAAGGTCATTTCTTCACTGAACAGCAATACAAACAGATAATGAACATGCTGAACAAACCAACAACCAGTGATGATGCAGATAACATAACAGGTAACATGGCAGGTATGACCTCACTGCTATCCAAAGACTTTGATTGTGAATGGATAATAGATACAGGGGCATCTCACCACATTACACCATACAAGGAGTTATTAACCACCTTTAGAACTTTAAGAAGTCAAAATAACAATAGAGTGCAGGTACCTACAGGTGGTAGAGTAGAGATCACAAATATAGGAGATGCAGTGATTTTGGGAAGCTACAAACTTAAGAATGTGCTTCATGTGCCAGATTTCAAGTTTAATCTACTTTCAGTGTCCAAGATAACCAAACAGCTTTGTTGTGTGGCTTTGTTCTTTCCTGATTTTTGTGTATTCCAGGGGCTCTTCAATGGGAAGGTTCTGGGGATTGGTAAAGAAAAGGAGGGATTATACATACTGCAAGAAAGAATAAAACCTACAGTTGGAGCAGCAGTGCACAAGGATGATGATTGTGGAAAGCTCTGGCATTGGAGACTTGGACATCCTTCTATTGGAGCAATGCAACATATTGCACATGTCAAAAATAAACTAGATGTTGAACAGTTGAACTGTTGTGAGATTTGTCCTTTGGCAAAGCAAAGTAGACTGAAGTTTCCTGTTAGTAATAGTAGTTCAAGTAGTGTCTTTCAACTGTTGCATTTAGACGTGTGGGGTCCTTACAGAAAACCTACATATGATAAAAGACACTACTTGGTTACTATGGTAGATGATTACAGTAGACATACTTGGATTTGTTTGATGCAATCTAAATGTGAAGTGATTGTAGTGTTAAAAAACTTTCTTGCCTTAATGAAGAATCAGTTTGATAAAACTGTTAAGATTCTTATATCAGATAATGGTAATGAGTTCTTTAACTCAAAGTGTGCTGAACTTTTGTCCTCCTATGGCATAATTCATCAAAGCAGCTGTCCATACACTCCACAACAAAATGGAGTTGTGGAGAGAAAGCACAGACACATACTAGAAGTGGCTAGAGCCTTGGCATTTCAGAGTTCGGTGCCTATAAAATTCTGGGGAGATTGTGTCAGGACTGCAGTGTATCTGATCAATCGATTACCATCTAAAGTACTGCAAGGACAAACACCATTTGAGCTACTACATGGCAAGTTGCCTCAACTGTCTCATTTGAAGGTGTTTGGATGTCTTTGCTATGCTAGCAGACTGCCTAAAGGTGATAAGTTCACTTCAAGGGCCAGGAAGACAGTCTTTGTGGGCTATTCAGAAACACAAAAGGGGTACAAATTGTATGATCTTGAAGACCATCAAGTGTTCATTAGCAGAGATGTGCAATTCAAGGAATCTATATTTCCTTTTAAAACTGAAGCTGCAGAAAATTTATGTGATTTTTCTTTGTTTAATAACACTACACCTGCAGGAATCATTCAGCCACATGTAGAAGAGGTGCATGATCAGTGTCAACATAATGTAGAATCCCAATTTGAAACTGCAGACATTGTGACTGCAGAAGACATTCCATCCGTACCTGAAGCAACATTAGACACTGCTGCTGAGGAGGAATCTCAGCAAGATCTGGACAACCCCACACCTCTTGGACCAGCTCAAACTGTTGTTGAGAAGGAATCAGCACCTGAAGCAGTCCAACCACATGAAGAAGGTGGGACTGCTCATGGCAGACCAAGCAGAACAACTAGACCACCAATTTGGCTCAATGACTACATCACTACTGGGAAGTCAAAAGCCCATTGTTCTTATCCCATATCCAAACATGTTAGCTACTCTCATCTTCATCCGAATTATCAAACCTACTTAGGTTCTTTCTCTGCATCAACTGAGCCTAAGTCATTCAAAGAAGCTTCACAAGATCCCAATTGGATTTTGGCTATGCAACAGGAAATTGATGCACTAGAAGGGAACAAAACTTGGGAGTTAGTTTCACTGCCCAAAGGAAAGCAAACTATAGGCTCAAAGTGGATCTACAAGATTAAGTACAAAGCCAATGGTGAGATTGACAAATACAAGGCACGACTAGTAGCTAAGGGGTATACACAAAGAGAGGGTCTAGATTATCATGAGACCTTCTCCCCTGTTGCAAAGATGGTCACTGTTCGAACAGTCATTAGTGTGGCAGCCTCGAAGAATTGGTGCCTATACCAAATGGATGTCAACAATGCATTTCTTCAAGGGGATTTGTATGAAGAAGTCTATATGGACTTGCCACAAGGATTCCACCGGCAGGGGGAGTATAGGGTATGCAAGCTCT
Organism: Nicotiana attenuata; assembly: GCF_001879085.1. Lineage (NCBI taxonomy): Eukaryota > Viridiplantae > Streptophyta > Magnoliopsida > Solanales > Solanaceae > Nicotiana > Nicotiana attenuata. Next base: position 79,976 of record NW_017670831.1, on the reverse strand, counting down.
TGAAATCCTTGTATGGTCTCAAACAGGCTTCGAGGCAATGGAATATCAAGCTCACTTCTGTTCTAGTGGAGGCGGGATACTGTCAAAGTCCTCATGATCATTCATTGTTCACTAGGAGAAAAGGAGACAACATAGTGATCATTCTAATCTATGTTGATGATCTTCTCATTACTGGGAACCACATACACCTCATTGAAGAAGCAAAACAAACTCTACATAACAAATTTAAAGTTAAAGATCTTGGAGAACTCAAGTATTTCCTGGGGATTGAAGTGCTGAGATCCAAACAGGGCATACTTCTCAATTAGAGAAAGTATGCTTTAGAACTGATCTCAGATGTTGGACTTGGTGGTGCAAAACCAGCTTCCACACCAATTGAAGCAAACATAAGACTCACAACTATTGAATCAGACGCATTGACTGGAGCAGCTGATGATCCTATACTTGAAGAGGTGTCAGGTTATCAAAAATTGGTGGGTAAGTTGATTTATCTTACTATCACACGCCCAGACATATGTTTCCCTGTTCAGGTTCTTAGCCAATTTATGCAGCAGCCCAAGAAATCACATTGGGAAGTAGCCTTAAGGGTAGTGAGATATATTAAAAGCAGCCCAGGTTTGGGAATTTTTCTCAGCCACAAACCAGCCACTCAGTTGACTGCTTATTGTGACTCTGATTGGGCAGCATGCCCCAATACTAGACGATCAGTCACGGGGTATGTGATTAAACTGGGAGATTCTTTGGTCTCATGGAAGACAAAGAAACAACACACAGTCAGTAAAAGTTCAGCTGTAGCTGAGTATCGAAGCATGGCAGCTAGTGTAGCAGAGATTGTGTGATTGGTTGGATTACTGCAGGACATAGGTGTGGTAGTTTCCAAACCAATTCAACTCCACTGTGATAGCAAAGCAGCCATCCAGATTGCTACAAATCCCACTTTCCATGAGCGTACCAAACATATAGACATAGATTGCCACTTTGTTCGAGAAAAGATAAAAGAAGGCCTTATTGAGACCAACTACATTGCCACACAGTCTCAACTTGTAGATCTTCTTACAAAAGGTTTGGGGGTCAGTCAACACCATCTTCTTCTATCCAAGCTAGGAGTGCTCGATGTCTTTCACCCTCTAGCTTGAGGGGGAGTAATGAAATATAAAAGAAGCAGAAATGAAGTGGTGAAGAACAGTAGCTGTTGGCTTAGTTAGCAGTAGTACTAACTGTGATTAGCTGGCAGTTAGCGGGATTTGTTATTAGTTAAATCTGTTTTAGAGTTAGTTAAGTGGGACATGTGATGTGCACGTGAGTGATGTATATAAGCTGTGTATCAGCCTCGATTGGAATTAAAAAACAGTTCCCTTCCTTCTCCTCTACTCATTTTCTCTCTAAGAAATTCCTAATCACGCGAATTGCATGCCTCAATTTAACACGAACTCGAATTAATTGAACTAATAAGTTTGAGATATAGAATGGATGGTTAAACCAAAAACAAAAATTTGCTTATCACAAGCGAAGTTAGCTCAACGCATACTCATCCTTTCTTTTCATATTATGTTTTGAGATTATAATTCAAATTGTAATATTACCGCATGTTCAAACATAATTATGTTGGTCACTTGAGGTTTCTATGTTTTTGGGCTAAAATAAGTGTTTATTTTTTATTTTAGCCATACTATGTACTCCCTCCGCTTCAATTTAGATGAGCTAGTTTGACTTGACACAGAGTTTAAGAGTAAAGAGGGAGACTCTTAAAATTTGTGGTCTTAAAAGATTAAGGGGTAAAAACTTTGTGGGGCCATGACATTTGTATGGTTATAAAAGCTTCTCATTAAGGTTAAAATGGGTGAAATAAAAAGGTTAACGTTGAATTATTTTCAATTATAGTAATGTGTCACTTTTTTTGAAACATACTAATAAAGAAAACGTATCTAAATTGAAATGGAGGAAGTAGTTTAATTTCGCGTATTAATTCGTGTTAAACACAAATACTTGGTTGAAGTGAAGGACTATGAATATAAAACGACCTAATGTTTGGGGCAGGGGGGGGGGGGGGGGTCATGCAAAAGATAACACAAATATACGAGTGGCTTCATTTCGAAAAATGAAGGAAAACAAACCTAGCTAGTACTCCCTCCGTTCATTTTTACGTGGTATGTATACTATAAATAGATTTTTTTTTTGCTCCCTTGGGTCACCAGTGGCGGAGGTAGAGTGTTGGGACCGGGTTCGGCCGAACCTAGTAACTTCGATTTGAGCCCTGTGTTTGTCTTACAAATGCATTGAATATGTATAAATGATTAATTTAGAACCCAGTAACTTTTTGCGATTAGAATCCCGAACCCATAAGCTTAAAATCCTGGCTCCGCCTCTGCCGGTCACTTTACTTGGTATGTATACTAAAAATAGATGTTCATTTTTACTTGGCACTTTATGCATATCAAGAGAAGACAACAATTTTTTCCTGTTTTACCCATAGTATTTATTACTCATTTCAAATCACTTTCTCAAATCCAATAAAATATGCATCAATTAATATGGGTATCATGGTAAATTATACATTTCATTTATTATATCTTAAGAGACGTGAAAAGTCAAAAGATGCCAAGTAAAAGTGACCGGAGGGAGTACTTGTCACTTTACACATATCAAGAGAAGACAAAAAAAAAATTCCTGTTATACCCACAGTATTTTATTACTCATATCAAATCATTTTCTTAAATCCAATAAAATATGCATCAATTAATATGGGTATCATGATAAATTATGCACTTAATTTATTATTTTTTAAAAGGCGTGAAAAGTCAAACAAGTAAAAGTGAACGGAGGGAGTATAAATTAATTTCCGTACGGATACCTTTTAATTCAAATGAACATGCATTATTGAAAGCTAAAATGACGTTCATAGCAGGGAAGGTTGAATTAATTAATACAAATGTTTAATTAGTTAACATCATTGTTCCTTTTTTTTTTCCGTGCCAATGAGCCATGATTTCTTCCTTACAAAACACGAGGTGTAGATTAGGTGTGCATGCTACATCACGATTCACTAATTAATTTATGTTGCTAACTTGGGTTTTTTATCGTAACGTTGTTTTTATTATCCTTTTTAATTTAAGTTGCAAGGGCCTCTATCTATGTATCAGCTGGGCAGAGGTAGTAGCGGATCCAGAAATGTCAAAAAAAAAAAAAAAAAATTTAACATACAAAAATATTAAGTGGAGTCAACATTTTATATATACACATCAAAAAAAAAAATTACCCATAATATAATGTAATTTTCTAGGGTTATTACTTGACAACCCTTGAATGAGTGTGGCTCTGCCACTGAGCAGATTTTAATGATTACTCAAAAAGGAAAAAAGAGAGTTCCATAAGATAACTATTTACTAAAACAATCATTATTCCGATTAGCAATTACTTTTGTAAGCGATGTTAGATACTTGGTAGTATAATTTATTTCAGGATTTAAGTTACAAAATAACGAAATTTTCTATTTCATTATATTTTAACTTAATATATACTATCTTTTCAAACTGTACAATTACATATAAATCGAATCGAAGACTTTGGGTTTGTCCACGATCAACATCGAGTTCCCTTCTTTGGTCTTTAATAGTATTATAGAGTGGCATAATTCCTACTCAAATCCATACAATTATAGTTCGGAAGTATGTGTCGGTGTCTGTATTTCATTTTTGTTTCTTCTTCTTCTTTCCATTTTATGTATATAGGCTAATGATCACCTTGAAAAGGAATTTGTTATTCTTTATACTCAAAATTTCACTAAATTTTTATCAGTAAAGGTAATAATAAATGAGTTTCACTTCCTTACACTATTTTTCTTAAAAAATTTTATACACTTAGGCATTAATGCATTAACACTATAAAATCACCTAAAGGATAACTGTCGTTAATCAATTATTTATAATAAATAAAATTAGTTACGGGAAAAATAAATCATTATATGCAACAATAAATTAAATTACATAAATAATGTGGAAAAAAACTAGTTCGTCGATGCATACAGGGTAAACACATTAATTATTAATAAATATAATTGGTAAGCCTAGGTAGAGCAGTGAAAACGTAAGAATGGTGAAGAAGATGATAGTGCGTTTTTCGTACGAGAAAGCGTCAACTCCAATTCTTAACTGCCTAATGGAAAAATGAAAAAGAGAATGATGCAAAGCAATATAGATTTTTTTTTTCTTTTAACAAAAGGACGACAATTTGAAGAATCACCACCAGTCCCATCACTTGAATGTCTTAACACAAATTCAAGACAAGAAACAAGAAAAAGGAAAGGAAACACTAGCACCCACGTACCATTCTTCTAGTCTTGAAAAGTCATTATCATTAACAAACATAGATGTACATTCTGGGGGGTTTGGTTTGAACCAGTGCCAGCTCTAATGCACAAGCCATCAAGGTAATTGCTTTACGTTCCCAATTTTCGGGGGCCCCATATATATATATATATATATATATATATATATATATATATATATATATATATATATATTCCGCTGGCTATTTTTAGTTTAAGAGATTAGGTGGGCGATCATTTGGGTTAATTCTTCTTTTTTTTTCTAATATTGAACTAAGATAGAAATAATATAAAAAATGCCTCATATTAATATTTGGCTTTAGGCCATAAAATATGTCGAGCCGCCCTGGTTTGAACACAAGTTATACATGATTAATTATGCTAGGATTAGTTATACTATTGTTAGTTATATTGGGATTTGTTATTTATATATTATTTTTTATTTACCGTTTGAGATGTTGTATTAATCCAAGAATTTTCAGTGTTACTGTTCTATCCTAGGAATACTATTCCATTCTCCGCCAGGTATAAATTATTTCGGTACTATTATTTAATCCTGAGATAAACTATACTAGAATTAGTAACCAAAAACAGAAATAAGACGGTACTATATTTTTATTACAAGAATTATTTTTCTTATCCATCGTACCAAACCAACCTTTAATCTAAGACTTTTTCCTTCATATAAATGTAAAAAAAAGAGGCATAAAATGAGATGGTTATTAGTTTCTTCCTCTCTTTTTTTCTTTGGGACCTTTCGGCATCAATCAATTAATCCCTTTCCTTTCTAGGATGCTTCCTGTCTTTTCATTCCCTCTTTTGAGAACAATAATTTTGCAAAGTTCTAATTTACTACTCATTCAAAGGGGCTCTTTCATCCTTCAATTTTTATGGGAATTGCCAGCTAGCTTATCCTCTTTTGACTACATACTCAACCATATAAATAATATGGTGGCCGAAATATTTGATCCTACAAATGATCATTACCTTCGGAATCTTGAAGCTGTGGGTTCATCTTCCCCTTTATATCGTTAAAATATCATGGTATAGCCAGTTTTCACACTGGTCAATGAAAAATAGCCAGCATTTATCAAGTCAATAAAAAATAGCCACTATTTTGCTGCAACAGGGACCGGTCCAGTATAATATACGGGAGTTCTTGTGCATTTGTGTACGAACTCCAACATATTATGCTGGACCGGTATACTTTGCTAACTCCTGTAAAATTTGCGGGAGACTGGAGCACCAGTGCTCCAAACTCCAGTATATTATACTGGACAATTATACTTGCTGGAACTCCCGTAAAATTTGCGGGAGTTCCAGCATAGTTATCCTGGAACTCCTGTAAAATTTACGGGAGTTCAAGCATACTTATGCTTGAACTCCCGTAAAATTTGTGGGCGTATTTTTCCGGATTTTGAACAGTGTTTTCGCTCAAATTTAAAGTAGCTAAATTTCGATGACTTTTGAAACTTGGCTATTTTTCAACGACCAGTGGTAAATCTGGCTATTTTTGAATTTCTCCCCTTTATATCTCCTAAAAAAGTCCAATTTATTCATGACAATCATTTCTTTTGGGTCATGTAAACTAATACTCCATCCGGTCCAAAATAAGTGATTTTTTGGCCTTTTTCTTGTGGTCCAAAATAAGTGATTTTTCCAGATTTCAAGAATGAATTAATTATTTTTTTCCTACATTGTCCTTGAAGTAAATGGTGTTGGAATATGTGTTAGGAGTGTTTATGTGAGATAGTAAAGGTTAATATGGTCAATTCTATTGCTAATTAATGCTAAAAGGTGGATTTCTTAATTTGTGTGAAAACATCCAAAAAATCACTTATTTTGAACAGGAGGGAGTATCATGCATTGACTGAACCTACATCTTTTGCTAGCTGGTCAAGCATGACCAACTTTTGCGGAGTTGCACACTCATTAAAATATAGGTTGCTGTCCAAACTTTAGTTAATGCCTTAATGGTATAGGAGGGTGGAACCATTGCAGAAAATGATGAGAAATAATATTGGGTAAGTATTAGGTGTTCCTCTTTTTACTTCTAGGGCTAATTCCTTACATTTTGATTACATAATTGAAAAAGTTCAAAGAAATTATCTGGTTGGAAAGACAAACTTTTATCTATTACGGGTAGAACTACTCTTATCAATTCTTTAGTCAATGCTTTACCAACGTATGCTAAGTTTATTAATGCTCTTTCTATTGAGGTGTGTACAAAGATAGATGAAATTAACATGAATTTCGTATGAGGTGACACAGAGGAGAAAAAGAAAGTACGCCTTGTCAATTGAAATACTCTTACTCTTATTGTTTGTAAGAGTAAACGGAAAGGTGGTTTGGGTATTAGAAAATATAATGAAACCAATCTTGCCATGCTCGCAAAATATGATTTCAAACTGGCTTCGATCTCTAATGATTTTTCGGCTAATTTGCTTAGAAGTAAGCATCTTCAAAATCAATCATTATCTAATTGGCTACTAAACCAAAATGCTTTCCATTTTTGGAAATGTCTGCTGAAAGCTAAGACAATTTTGACTAAGGGGAAAAATGAAATTTGGGAACTTTTGGCTCGATTGGTGGTGTGGTGACGAGCCACTTATCAATAATATTAATATTGATATTGATCGGATTGACACTTCAATTAAAGCATCTGATGTTGCAGGATGGCGAATGAGTTCTTTCTTCTGTAGCTTACTGTCTTTTGATCCTGTTTTATTGCTGATAATGTTATTCTTTGCAGATAAAATCTCTTGGAATGGAACAAATAATAAGAAGTTTAGCATAAAATCAGCATACGAGATAGCTTGTGACTATTAAACTACTCCAAATGACTGGAGATGGACTAATATATGAAAAATTCACATTTCTCATAAGATAAAGTATTTCATATGGCTTATCAGACATAATAAGCTTATGTCAAACGAGCTTAGAGTTACCGGGAAGATTATAGAATTACAAAAACGTTAACGATGTGATGCTGATTTGGAGAACTCTTCACATATTAATTAGGGGTGGCAAAATTAAGTAAAAATTGTGTGGGATAGCCACTTTTTAAAGTAGTATTTACTTTTTATCCAGCATTTTCAATGCTTAGCAATAGTAGCCACTAGTCTATTAAAATTTAGTATGAAAAGACTATGTTACCCTTTCTTCTATCTCTTTCATGTTAGGGAGAAAAACCGTGCTCCGTCTGTGAGACGGCGATTGTCGTAGCTAACCGTGCACTTCCCCCACCCAAAGCTCAACGGTTCACTGACTCTATCACCAACACCCACAGTGCATCTTAGCATCCACACGGTAATGGGTTACGTAATTGCACGAACTGACAAATTACACAAATGAACGAAATGCTAAAATACGCCACTTCCGCTCTCCTCATGTCATTTTCACCTCACAGTAAAATGTATGTATGTATGTATGTATGTATGTATACAACATTTGTGGAGAGAGAAATGCTAAATTTCACACTCCTCAGTCAATTTCAGTGTACATGTACATTTGTGAAGTAGAAATGCTAAAATACGCACATTTCAACTGCAACCTATACATACACCATTTCTGTATCTATACATTGACCTACAGATACAAGTGTGTACCTATACATTGGATCCTAAACTTACAATTACAAGTTCAAAAGTTAAGGACACTTGGTCCTGAACTTAGAATTACAAGTTCAAAAGTTAAGGACACTTGGTCATGAACTTAGAATTACAAATTCAAAAGTTAAGGACGCTTGGTCCTGAACTTAGACTAACAAGCTCAAAAGTTAAGGACAATAGGTCCTGAACTTACAGTTACAAGTTCAAAAGTTAAGGACAATAGGTCCTGAAGTCCTGAACATAGACTAACAAGCTCAAAAGTTAAGGACAATAGGTGTTGAACTTAGACTAACAAGCTCAAAAGTTAAGGACAATAGGTCCTGAAGTCCTAAACTTAGACTAACAAGCTCAAAAGTTAAGGACAATAGGTCTTGAACTTAGGATAAGAAGCCCAAAAGTTAAGAACAATAGGTCCTGAACTTACAGTTACAAGTTCAAAAATTAAGGACAATAGGTCCTGAAGTCCTGAACTTAGGCAAAGAAGCCCAAAAGTTAAGGACAATAGGTCCTGAACTTAGACTAACAAGCTCAAAAGTTAAGGACACTTGGTCCTGAACTTACAGTTACAAGTTCAAAAGTTAAGGACATGTAGTCCTGAAGTTAAGTTCAAAAGTTAAGGACATGTAGTCCTGAAGTCCTGAACTTAGAGTTCCAAGTTCAAAAGTTAAGGACATGTAGTCCTGAAGTTAAGTTCAAAAGTTAAGGACATGTAGTCCTGAAGTCCTGAACTTAGAGTTCCAAGTTCAAAAGTTAAGGACATGTAGTCCTGAAGTCCTGAACTTAGAGTTACAAGTTCAAAAGTTAAGGACATGTAGTCCCGAAGTCCCGAAGTTAAGTTCAAAAGTTAAGGACATGAGCAGAAGGGTATTTTCGTCCGGGCAGTTAAAGTTTATTAAAGCAGTGGCTAAAGACTAAAGACATTTTAGACAGTGGCTTAAAAGTAAATACATGTGTTATTAGTGGCTGAGCGTGCACTTCCCCCCAAAATTAATCCAAGCCCATTTGACCCGCCAAACCGGTTCAAGTTTTAATCGGTTTGGGCTATAAATAAATTTAAAAGGGGTATTTGGCATGGCATGACAACTAGGTCCAACAATTGGCATAAAAAAGCCAACGTTTTAGGATTTGGCATATGGCAGCCTAAAGTTATCCTCTATTCTAATGGTTCAACCATCATACTAAAAATAAGCTTTATCAAAGTTATTTTCCTTAAAAATAGCAAAAAATATTTAAAATCCTCTCTCTTTTCTCTTATAGCAACCATCATCCTAGAAATTAGGTTCTCATTTCCTTCAGTAATATCCAAAAAAACTCCCAAATATTTTTAAACTACTTTTCTAGTTTTTTTTATCTATCTATCTATCTATCTATCTATCTATCTATATATATATATATATATATATATATATATATATATAACACAATAATAATTATATTAAATGTATATCACAATGTATAACATAAATAATAATGTTTATATCAAAAAAGTATATTAAAATTTTATTTTTCTTATTTGTATAACACATTTCAAATTGAAAATTAAAGTTCAAGACGACTCCACACGTGCATCCCCTATTGTATTTTGTGTATATCTCTATGTACATCGGTGTATCTCATGTATATCATGTGTGTCTGTGTATATCCATGAAAATTTGTGTTATATATACCACATACAATGTGATATACACGGGCATCCATAAAAAAATTATGTTGTATACACGATATACAAAGTGATATACACAGACGGCCTTAAAACCCTATGTGTGATATACACTGATGTACACGATTTACACATGTTGCAGTTGGATTTTTAGGTCTGATTTTTTTACCTGAAACCGATCTAAATCACTTCTAATCTTGCTCAAATTTTGTGTATAGCCTCGTCTAGGTATTTTCAATTAATTTCAATCACACCCCGCTCGTCAATCCAACCAAAAAAAAAATAAAGTTGAAATGTATTTTTTTCTCTCTTAATTTTTGCTTCAGATTTTCTCTGATGTGAGATCAACCTTACCTTTTCATCCTATTGATTTTTTGTTGCATAATTTGCAAGAAATTTTGCTAAGCTATGAGAGTGAAAGAGAAGAGATAGAAGAAAATACAAGGAGAGAAAGGGGAAGGGAAATAGTGAACAAGAAGAGAAGAAAATACAAGGAGAGAAAGGGGAAGGGAAATAGTGAACAAGAAGAGGAGTGAGCGGGCGAAGGGGGGGGGGGGGGCTACAGTTTGAGGCCAATTATTTGAGAGAATATATAAGAGAGTAGCTTTTTTAGGATTGACTATATAATACCAATTGTTTGGGGCTCCCTTTGCCAAACCTAATATAAGGCTAAAAAACTGTCAATTCTTATTATGTGTTGTCACCTGGTGCCATTTTTTCTTTTGAAATAGGCTGCTTTGTGTTAGACCAACTTAATCCATCAAAATCATCAGCCCAAATGGACCCATAATTATGCCCAACTTTGACCCATCATAAGAGGAAAAAATATAAGTAGGCAATAAATAAGAAAAAATTTCAAATACCTAGCACCAGTAGGTATTTTACAAAAGAGGCAGCTAAATAAATACATTCTTTAGCAGGAAGAATAAAAATTATATGCCACCAAGAAATCACGTTCCAAAAAAATCTAGAGCATTCAATTCCTTACAAAAGTCCAAAACGGTTATAATTCTTCTCATTTAATGGACATAACAGAACTCTTGAATTTCACATTAGTAATTAGCTATACGCTGTCTATTGCTACGTGCATATATGATATTAAAGCACTATGTTTTATTTTGGAAAAACATGTCTTAACACTTCTTTTTTGAAATTTTTTATGTGTCTTACTTGTTGACAAATTAACACGTCCATGCATGTTTCTGTCAAACAATGTCGAATTGTATATATATATATATATATATATATATATATATATATATATATATATATATCAATCATTGGTATAATGTTTTATTTTTAATTGTATGTCAAATAACTTTTTACGCAGTATATAATGATGGTATTAAATAGTTTATAAATTACAATAGTATTTTTAGTGTATTAATATACAGAGTATAGTGAATACTTCCAGCCATTGTATGTATATATATATATATTGTGTTTTAATGTGATAGTAGTAGATAATTAAATATATACATAGAATAAGAATATACATGGTATTGTAATAGTATACACATATATGTATATAATATATATACAGGTGGTATAATGGTGGTATTTAATATACGTATATATTAGGTATAATATATGTATAAATAATATATAGAAACATCTTTTATTTATACTATTCATATAATATTCAGAGTACTGAAAATATTCGGAGAATATTTGAATGCTAGATTTTAAAAAATTAGAATATAAAAAGACAGAGAGATTTGATTGCTAAATTAAGCAACTATAAAATTTAGAATGAAAAATAGGAGGAGAGAGAACATAAAAAGATAAATAAGAATAGAGGTGATGCCATAATCTGTGTTGCTCATTAATTGTGTACATAATTTTTTACACTCTGCTAATATTGTAAAAGAATGTGCTATATATGGAATAAATAACAAATCATACCATTTTTTTTAAATACTTTTTAAAAGAAGCTCAATAGTGTATTTTTCTCCCATAAAAATAATGCTCAATCTTAGAGTTCTAACTTGACCCTTGTTCTGGAAAATATTTTTTAATTTCTCCATGTTTGGTTGGTTTAAATGTTTGAAAAATATTTTCTTTATGAATTCATTTTTCTCCAATTGGAGGAAAATGTTTTCTGTATCAAGAGAAGGGAAAATATTTTCCAAAACTCTTTTTCAACCTTCCCCATCTCCACTAACCCTCACTACCCCTACCCACCACCCCTACCCCCTACCTAACCCCCTACTCCCCACCTCATCCCCTACTCTCACCTATGCACCACCCAACCCCACCCCT
>NW_017670831.1:7141-68099 GCF_001879085.1 Nicotiana attenuata | reverse complement strand
CCTACATATATAAAAATATTATTTAGAGTACTTTCTTTTTAAATTGTAGAAAAATATTTTCTTTCATTTCAACAAAATAAGTATTTTTTTCATTATGTAGAAAACTTTTTTCTTTTATTTCAACAAAATAAGTACCTTTTTCATGATAATGATTTATTTAACTAATTGTTATTGACAAAAATAATCATCAAATATGAAAAAATCTGTAAATAAAGAAGAAACACATTATCACAACAAAAAAAAAATAACAAATAAATGATATATCAATAAACGGGTACTAAGCTATTTTTTAGGTATCAAAATAAAATAAAATAAAATATTTATTTATTGAAATGAAAGAAAATACTTTTTCTACAACATGAAAAGAACATGTTCTTTTTGTTGAAATAAAAGAAAATATTTTTTCTACAAAATGAAAAGGAAGTGTTCATTTTGTGAGAAAGAAAATACTTTTTCTACATTATGAAAAGAAAGTATTCTTTTTGTTGAAACAAAAATTTTATGGAAAAAAAATATTATTTTCTACATCATGAAAAGAAAGTACGCTTGTTGTTGAAACAAAAAATAAAAACTTTTTTTACAACATGAAAAAGAAGTACTCATTTTGTCAAAAAGAAAGTACTCTTTTTGTTGAAACAAAAGAAAATACTTTTTCTACAACATGAAAAGAAAGCATTCATTTTATGAAAAAAGAAAATATTTTTTCTACATCATGAAAAGAATATTCGTTTTGTTGAAATGAAAAAAAAAATACTCTATCTACAACATTAAAAGAAAATACTCTAAATAATATTTCTATTTATGGTGACGGTGGGGGTTCAGGGGTAGGGTAGGGGTTGAGGTGGTGGGAGGTGGGTTAGGGTAGGTGGGAAGTTCTAATTTTACTACTTTTATATTATTCTGATCTTTGTTAGTATTATAAGATGAAGAGCTATCATTAAAATTCTAAATCCAAAATGAGGAAAGAAATCATTTGGCATGAATTGACATTTATTCCAAACATAAGATGATTTTTATATATATGCTTGTTTAAAAGTTGAGAATATTGCAAAGATTTGGGTATTGGGCGAGTTGGGTTACAATCATTGTTTAGCCCATCTTAACCCAAGTGAACTTTGGGCAGGGTTGGGCAATAACTCCATTTAATGAGTCCGCCCATCTTGACCAGTCCAAATAACTTATTTGCCACCCCTACATATTATCAGGATCTGTCCAAAGTCTAAACAGCTATGAAACAAGTTCACCTCACTAGACGAGATTGAAGCTATGACTGCTAAGTCGCTGCTTGAACGTATGATATTATAAATTGTATACGGGTAAACCCGGGGCTAATGAGCACCCCGATTTTTAGATGGGGGAAATGAAGTGAAGACACGACGACATAGGATCGGAATCGAAGCTGAGAATTTTTCATACTAAGGCCCGAACGGAGTGCTCGCCACCGGGCCCAATAAGACAACACCCCCGAACCCGGTACGAGCCCCATGACCTCGGAAAGCACTACAAATTGGTTGCACACGACTAACAAAGGGCTGTGATGTCTGCACCCAATTGGATATTACGGCACAGATCTCGCCCGATGTCGGTAGCATATCAGTAATTGACATACAAGGAGAATTTTTTCCTTTTTTAGAATTGTAGTAAGGGTAAAACTCCCATCCTATATAAAGGGGAAGATTTTTATTCAATAAACACACTGTGTAACACGCATATTACAGCAATACAAACTTGTTTTCTCTACTTTTTAGTTATTGAAAACTTCATACACGTTTGGTTCCAAATCGAGGGCTGAAAAATTGTTAAGCTTAGAATCCGAGCCCGAACTCAACATCAAAACTGATTTGGTTATTTATTTTATCTCTAATTCATTTATCTAATATTCTTGATCATTTGTATTGAACCAATCCACACATCTTTAAAACCGCGTATAAATTCAATGGTTATCCATTTATAAGGGTAAACAGTTTGACGCCCACCGTGGGGATTAAGGATAATAGTGGTAATTTGATATGCATTTTTCTAACGCACTCTATTTTACACTTGTTCTTTAAGTTTCAATTTTAGGTTTGCTCAAAAATATCAAATTCTCAGTCTGCTCACTTGAACGTTGAGGCTGAGTATGGCCATCATGGCGAAAACAACATCTTGGTGCCTAGCAATGAGTTACCCCCGATGATTCTAATGGAGCGCCAGTTGCCGATTCAATCGATGCCAATTCAAAGGTTGCTATCGACGCCCACCTGCCAACTGACCCCAAGAAAAGCATTCGCGGAGGCCCGCGGGCAACGGTTCGAGAAACACCCGAAGGCGGAGGTGATGTGATAAGCCTGCGGCTAATCTTCGAAATGTTGCAGGCTCAACAGACGACATTAGCGCAGCTACAAAATCAAGGCCACACTCTCGGTAGGGTCGAGCCCGAACGGACTCGGGAGAGTACCCGAAGAAATAAGCAAAACAACGGGAGGGCAGATGAAGCTGAGCCCGAGACCAACCTCGAAATAATTAAAATTCTTGGGGAATTGACAAAGCGGGTGGAATCGGGGAGAAAAAAATTGAGGCCCCCAACAAAAAAGTGGAGACCTATAACTCCAAGTTCGATCAAATCCCAGGCGCGCCCTCGATATTAAAGGGATCAAATTCTAAGAAGTTTATCCAAAATCCTTTCCCTCCGAGCGCTGCACCGAAGCCAATACCGAAGAGATTTCGTATGCCCGGCATTCTAGAATACAATGGAACCACTGATCCCAACGAGCAGGTGACCTCCTACACATGCTCCATCAGGGGAAACGACTTGGAAGATGAAAAAATCGATTCGGTTTTGTTAAAATTTTTTAGGGAAACTCTGTGAAAAGGAGCGATGATATGGTATCACAACTTACCCCCCAAATTCTATTGATTCGTTTGCTATACTTGCAGATGCTTTTGTGAAGGCTCATGGTGGGGACATCTAGGTCGAGACCAGGAAATTGAAACAAAGAGATAACGAAATGCTCAGGGAATTCGTGTCGAGGTTTCAGATGGAACGAATGGATATACCCCCGGTTATCGATGATTGGGTCGTTCAAGCATTCACTCAAGGACTTAGCCCTTGAAGCTCCTTGGCTTCGCAGCAGCTAAAACAAAACTTGGTGGAGTATCCAACAGTAACTTGGACCAACGTCCACAACAGGTACCAGTCAAAAACCAGAGTCGAGGATGACCAACTCGGAGCCCCCTCTGGGTCCATTTATCCCGTCAGAACTGACGATATGCCTAAGAGAGTTGTTGATCATGAATTAAGGCCAGTTCGAGATCGGTACCAACCATACAGTGCAGATTGAAAGGAAAATGAGTTCGGGACTAACTCTACAAGGAATAAAAAAAGGAGCGATCGAGGACCCAATAGCCGAGGCCTAATGAGCAAAAATTGTTTCGATAGACCGCTCAGGGGAAGGGAAGCTCCAAGATTGACGGAGTATAACTTCAACATTGATGCATCCAGCATCGTATCATCCATTGGGCGCATCAAGGAAACCAAGTGGCCTCGATCACTACAGTACGACCCTACCCAGAGAGATCCTAACCTGATGTGTAAATATCATCGCACTCACGTCCATAGGACCAAAGGCTGCTGACAATTGAGAGAAGAAGTTGCCCGATTATTCAATAACGGGCATCTCTGGGAATTTCTGAGCGATCGAGCCAAAAATCACTTCAGGAACAAGGACTCCAACAAGCAAACCGAACAAGAAGAACCTCAGCACGTCATCAACATGATCATTGGAGGATTTGATGTCCCCCAGGGACCAATGATAAAGCAAACTAAAATTTCCATTAGGAGTAAAAAACGAACCCGAGAATATATTCGGAGGGAACCATTTGTCGAAGGCATCGTACAACCTCATAATGATGAACTGGTAATATCTGTACCTATCAATAAATCTTGAGTTAAGCGTGTGTTGATTGATCCAGGTAGTTTCGCCAACATCATCAGATCGAGGGTCATAGAACAGTTGGGGTTACAGGACTTAGTACCAGCAGTCCGAGTGTTGAACGAATTTAACATGGCATGCGAAACCACTAAAGGAGAAATACCCCTACCAGTGAATGCTGCCGGGACCATCCAGGAAACAAAGTTCTATGTAATCGAAGGGGATATGAGATACAACGCTTTGTTCGGAAGACCATGGGTTCACAATATGAGGGCAGTACCTTCGACCTTACACCAGGCGTTAAAGTTCCCTACCCCAGGAGAAATCAAGACGGTGTACGGGGAACAACTTCTTTAAATGAGATGTTCGCAGTCGATGAAGTATTCCTGATGCCCGTCGTCTCGATATTAAGGAACACAAAGCCGACCAGAAAAGCCGAAGTCGCATAGCAACCACCGATGCCAGTCCCGGTCAGATCGGATGAACAAGGAGTTGACAAAGAAGACGATTACGGAATTCCGAGATCATTCATAGCGCCTATTGATACCGACGCCACCAAATCAACGGTCGAAGAATTGGATCAAATCGTACTGACCGAACACCTGTCGAATCGAAAGGTATACCTGGGCACGAGAATAACCCCCGAGCTCAGGAAAAAAAACTCATTGATTTTCTTAAAACTAACATAGCTTGTTTCCCTTGGTCCCATCTTGACATGACAAGGATCTTGCCAGAGATAAGTACTCACAAGCTGAGTTTGGACCCAAAGTTCCACCCGGTTAAACAGAAGAGAAGACCTTAATCCGAGGTCAAGCATACATTCATCAAGGGTGACGTATCTAAACTCCTTAGTATTGGGTCCATTCGGGAAGTTAAGTACCTAGAATGGTTAGCTAACGTAGTGGTAGTACCTAAAAAAGGAAATAACTAAGAATGTGTATATTACAAAGACTTGAACAAAGCATGCCCCAAGGATTCTTTTCCTTTGCCTAATTGTCGATCGGATGATCGATGCGACGGCCGGGCATGAGATACTCAGCTTTCTCGATGCCTATTCGGGGTATAACCAAATTCGGATGGACTCGAGCGATCAAGAAAATACTTCCTTTATCACTAAATTTGACACTTACTATTACAATGGAATGCCATTCAGATTAAAGAACATTGGTGCCACCTATCAACGCCTAGTAAACTGGATGTTCGACAAAAAATAGGAAAATCAATGGAAGTATATATTGATGACATATTAGTTAAGTCCCTGCGAGCAGAGGACCATTTGAAACATTTGCAGGAAACCTTCGACGTATTGAAAAAATACAATATAAAGTTGAACCCGGAGAAGTGCGCATTCGGATTGGGAAAGTTCCTCAAGTTCATGGTATCCAATCAGGGGGTCGAGATTAATCCTGACAAAATCAAAGCCATAGAAGACATCACCGTGGTGGATAATGTTAAGGCCGTTCAAAGGTTGACCGGGAGAATAGCCGGCCTGGGCCGGTTCATATCGAGGTCCTTGGACAAAAGCTACCGGTTCTTCTCGCTATTGAAGAAGAAGAATAATTTCTCCTAGACACTGGAATGCCAATAAGCCTTGGAAGAACTCAAACGTAAGCTCTCGAGTCCGCCCCTGCTCCATATTCCGAAGGTGGATGAGCAACTTTACCTTTACTTGGTGGTATCCAAAGTGGCGGTAAGTGGAGTCTTAGCTCGGAAAGAGAAAGGTACACAATTTCCTATTTACTGTGTCAGTAGAACTCTAGGCGAGTCGAACGAGGGTATCCTCACCTGAAAAAATTGGCGCTCGCTTTGCTAAGAGCCTCCAAAAAGTTAAAACCATACTTTCAATGCCACCCCATATGTACCATAACCTCTTACCCACGAAGGAACATCATGCAAAAATCAGAGCTCTCGGGCCGGTTGGCCAAATGGGCCGTTGAAATCTATGGGTATGATATCGAGTATCGAACCCGAACCGCCATCAAATCAAAAAAATTGGCAGACTTCATGGCTGACTTTACGTCGGCCTTGATACCAGAAGTCGAAAGGGAATTACTGTTAACCTCAGGGACTACCTCGGGAGTTTGGACCCTCTTTACTGTGCTTTGAATGCAAATGGGTCTAGGCTCGGCATCATGTTGAATCCACATATAAGCAACGCAGTTAGGTAGTCTATTAGAACTATGAAATTGACTAACAATGAGGTCGAGTATGAGGCTATAATTGCAGGTCTCGAATTGGATAAAGCCTTGGGGCCGAGATGATTGAAGCCAAATGTGATTTCCTCTTTGTGGTAAATCAAGTTAGTGGGACGTTCGAAGTGAAAGAGGAACGAATGTGAAGGTATCTAGACAAGTTATAAGTAACACTGCATCAATTTGAGGAATAGACCCTACAACACGTGCCCCGAGACCAAAACAGCGAGATGCTCTGGATCACTTGGGGGTCCTCGGTTGATGAGGATAAGATCATCTCAAGGACAGTAGTACAACTCATGAAGTTGGTAATAGAAGAAGGTCACGCCGAAGTAAACTCCACGAGTTTGACCCGGGATTGGAGGAACAAGTACATAGATTACTTAAAGACTAGGAAATTACCCTCGGATCCTATAGAATCAAGAACTCTGTTACAAAGGTTGCCAAGTTTAGCTTATCCGAAGGGACCCTATTCAGATGAACATTCGATGGCCCACTAGCCATATGCTTGGGGTCGGGAGATACCAAATATGCCTTGAGAGAAGTTCACGAAGGCACTTGCGGGAACCCTACGGGGGCAGAATCTTTGGTTTGGAAATTAATCAAGGCCGACTATTATTGGACCGAAATGGAGAAGGACGCTAAGGACTTAGTGCAAAAATGAGATAGCTGCCAGAGACACGTGCCGATTATCCATCAACTAGGGGATCTACTCCATTTGGTTTTGTCCCCATGGCCGTTCCTGAAATGGGGAATGGACATAGTCGGTCCCCTGTCGTGGGCACCTGGTAAGGCTCAATTCAAACTATTCATGATCAACTATTTTTCTAAATGGGTCGAGGCTCAAGCATTCGATAAAGTCCGGGAAGAATAAGTCATTGACTTCATTTGGTACCATATAATATGATGATTCGGAATACCGGACGAGATCGTATGCAATAATAGGAAACAGTTCATCGGCAGCAAGGTAAACAAATTCTTCGAAGATCACAAGATTAAGAAGATACTATCAACACCTTACCACCCTAGTGGGAACGGACAGGCGGAATCAACGACCAAAACCATACTTCAAAACTTGAAAAAGAGGTTGACCAATGCCAAAGGAAAATGGAAGGAAATTTTGCCCGAAGTCCTGTGGGCATATTGTACGACCTCGAAGTCTAGTACCGTGGCCACCCCGTTTTCATTGGTCTACGGTGCCGAAGCCCTAATACTAGTCAAAGTAGGAGAACCGGGCCTTTGGTTCCAATATGCGACCGAAGATTCGAGTGGCGAGGCCATGATCACGATCTTGGAACTATTGGATGAAAGGCGTGAAGCCGCTCTAGTTGGGTTGGCCGCCCAGAAACAACGTATTGAAAGATATTACAACAGAAGAACCAACCTCCAACACTGTAAGATCTGGGACTTGGTGCCGAGGAAAGTAACATTACACACACGAAAGTCAAACGAGGGGAAGCTGGTACTGAATCGGGAAGGACCATATTGAGTCATCGAAATTACCGGCAAAGGCTCATACAAGCTCGAAGCAGGAAACTGCGTGCAATTACCGAACAACTAGAACGTGACACACTTATAGTGATACCACTGCTAAGATACAACTTCAATTACTCTTTAATAATATCATGAATCGGACTAATACTTGCAGGCGACGGACAAGGGTGAATGTGGCTATTAGGTCTGAAAGCACGCGTTGTCGATGCCCCCTTTTTCTCGCAAAATCGGGTTTATGACATTTGGGAGGACAACTCGTTTCCTTTTGGGAATTGGGTTTGAATTTAAGAGTTGCCACCTAATGATTAGGTGCATTAGGACACTAAGAAGAATTTTGATTTAGAAAACCAGAGATTGGGTAACGGCTCGAAATTATCCCAAGGGGAAGGTGTTAGGCACCTCTCGGGATCCACTAGTATGGTTCCCGGCCATACTATAATTGTGACTTTAAGCGCAAACAACAAATAGACAAGTAAGAGTTACAAATATGAGGGGGGTTTCACATAATTGTTGCAAGTAATTGAAGTTAAAAGCAGTCAAAGAAGCTGGAATTTGAGAAGAAGCAGTTTTGAAATTCTAAATAAAATAAACGAGTAAAGGGAGGAGGGTCCTAGGTTTATAAATAATATGGATCACCCCATACAACACCCGGTAACCGTTTATACACGCGGTGTTATCGCGTGGTCATCATATCCATATCTACCCTTTCCCGCCCCGTTAAGGTATTAAACGCGGAATGGTCTCGTTTTACTTATTGCATGCTATTACCCGCCCCAATCCTATCAGTCCCGAAGGGATTTGGGACTACTAATCCAAAAGGGAAGGGGTGTTAGGTTTTATAGTTTCAATAGGACAAAATTCTAGAAGGCGAGCAATTCCAAAACACATGTATAGCAATTTGGGGGAGAAGCCACATAACAGATAGAAAGGCTCAACAGACCTCCTTAAACAAAGAGAAGCATATAGTTTAGCATGTTCTCACGTACTGATTAGGGTCTGATTAAACTTAAGAATTGTGGGTAGATCTATCTATTACAATATTTTCCAAAGATAAAAGCCCGAATCAGGCCTGCTGCTGTTAGTAGTTAATTAAATCTAAATTCAATTTATAAGTTTACCTTATGGCTTTGCCTAAGTGTTAAACGAAAAACCTATAGGATATATCTCCTTTAATTTTCAGAAAAGAAGTATGCTTGATTTAGGAAAAGAAAGTTGTTCAGTAACCAGGAAAGGCGAGTTTGGTAAAAAAGCGTAAATTCCTGCAGAATTAAGTTTCCTATAGTTCCTATAGGTATGCTTTCTAGGCGTGTACTTGACTTTAAACACTTTTACAGGCGTAGTAAGAGTGCAGAAATCCTATGGACATGATATCTGAATGTTGTTGTTTTTATCTATAAACAGGTTTTGCCTAGTGACCAATGCATATGCAAGGATCTGGATTTCTGGTTAACTTATAGACATGGTTCTATATGTGAGATGCAGAATTCCTTATAGAACATGATATTTTTACATGGATGCAGAAATGCAGAAAATCCTATGAGCAGGATATCTATGTGGATGCAGACATGCAAAGCTGTAAGCAGGAATACATGAAATACAGATGTGTAGAATTCCCTAACGAGCATGATATCTACCCTTCGCATGCATGGTTACCCTTCCCTTTTTCACTAATCACCACATAAGTTTATTATAAAAATTATTACTGTCCAAAATAAAGAAACTACAGCATCAGAAAAAAAAAGAAAAAATTACAACAGGAGAGCCTGATTCAGGTTTCCTAGCCTGAAGCATGAAGTAAACCAACTCCACAGATCAAGATCCAAAGCTCTTCTCATTTGGGGTGTGTCAGAGTTCCCTAAGAGCCTCATAGACTCTGGGGCAGTGACTTGCACCCAAGTACTTTGCAGGATTGGTCATAGTGGCAGTGTAGAAAGGCCACACCCTCAAGTGTCAAGTTTAGAGGGAAACTCCAAGGTCCCAAGGCATGGCTCACAGAGGGGGTCAGAACTTAGAAGCTAAGAGTGATGTAAGTGCATAGAAGGAATTCTGAAAAGGGGAAAATGGAAAGTGAACAAAGACAGGGCTAGTGGGTATACCTAGCAATAGGAAATGCTGGCACACCCCACCAGCCCGTTAGAACACATTGTTTTGGGAGTTAGGATCCCCAAAGGGATCAAGTCAAAACATGAACAACAACTTGCATATTGTCATGTTCTGAACTACAACTCAAAGCACATAGAGGGAAACATGGGTGTAGGGACTCACAGCAGAAATAGATGAAAGGAAATTAACATGCTAGTTGAAATTTAACTCCATACAGACAGTAAAGTAAACATGGATGTAAAGGCTGTAAGTAAAACACATTGGGGTGATGCTGAAACCAAAACTAGAACATACCTGTCTCAAGTAATCAAGCAAAAGAAAGCAGTAGTCTTGTAAAACCAAAGTGCAGACAAGAAGCAAGAATACCCCAAGTATGAGTTTTGTGAGATTGTAAGTGTGAAATCTGAAGTGTAAAAATGTTGAATTAACCGTGTCTATTGTGTAGAATGGGTCGTGACTTTTATAGTGTAGAAAGAAAGCAGAAATGGGTAAGAAAATAGTTTGAAAATCAATTACATAAGGTTTCCCTTTAATTAAGGGATTCTGATTTGAAACGGGTAAAACTAATTAAGGAAAGAGATTAATCAAACACTTTTCAAAGCAGTACAAGAGGGGTAAATACATAGAGGTTTATTTAAGGACAAGGTCTTGATAGTACACGGTGGTACAATTTAAGGAAAGGCAATCAATTAACGGCCAGTAAATCACAAGGTCTGAATTTGGTATGAATGAATCTAGTCAGAGAAGGTGAAGAAAGGTTTTACTTAAGGAAAATTAGTATCAATCAATCAGACCCTAAAAAAAAGATTCTGAATCCATCATAAGTTGGAAAACCTTTTTGGAGAAAGATTCATCACACATATAAAAGCATACAGACACGCTTAAACACAAAGAACTAGCATGCCAATCAGTAGAAGAGTCTAGCGTAGAAGAAATTAAAAAAAAGGTTCAGAATTGTATGCAAACAAAGAAGTTCAAACTTAGTTCATAGACTCAGAAATTATTCCGAAAGAGTCAAGGGTTCTCAAACAGAACCCTAGTTCAATCACATGATCAAACCTCGGCAGAACCCCCAAATTCTAGGGTTTCCTCCTCGAGTCAAGTACAAAGATGAGGAAGTAGGTAGTCAAACAGGCTCAGAGATTTCTTTCAGAAACTCATGAGAAAGCAAGCAAATACAGTTGCAAGTTCAAAGCAAACAGAGTGAAGAAACTAATTCGAAACACAATGAGAGTAGAAGAAACAGTAGAGAAAACATGCTTAAACGGGTCTCTTAAAATAAGGTAAAGTAGAAGTGAAACAGTAAACACTTAAAAACATGGTAGAAGGATACAATAGGCGAAACATATCAGGTCATAGTGGAAGGCAAATAGCAAAACATAGTGGGAAAACATGTGAAAACATAGCATAGAAACACAGTAGAAGAACAAACAGAATATAAAAAACATAGTAGAAAAACATGCATGATAACAGGAAAAATATAAAAACATAGTAGAAGAACATGCGTGGTAGAAAAGAAAACATAAGAGGATAGTGGAGACAAATACACACAAAGAAAAGGAAACAAAAAATCGGAGAAACATTTTAAGCATTTCAGAAAACCCTAAATCGAAGAGAAGTGATTTTAAAAGTAATTTTTGAAAGAAAAATTGGGGAAATCGTTTAAAAAAACCCAAGTAGAGCATAGATACGTAACAGATTTAAGAAAAATCGGAGAAAACCTCGAATAATTAGGGTTTCAGAAGAACCCTAGAATGAGAAAGGCTTTGAAAAGGTCCGATCTTGGTCGGATAGGTCAGAGATAGGCTCATAGGACCAGGATACGCCGGAGCAAGGCCGACGATGGCCGTGAAACTTCGAGCTGGCACAGGTCTGGATGAAGACCTTCGAGGTCTGGCCTCGATTCTTCAAATGTCGAGCACACAGGAGTATCAGGGGGTGAGTATAAGGTTACCATGGCCGGAGAAGCCATGGTTTCCGGTGGGTTTTGAGATTAAAGACGATAGGAGATGATTAGGGTTGAGGAAGGTTCGGGAGGGTTTGACAGACGAAGGGGTTTCAAGGCGGCGTTCTAGAGGGAAATGAATTAGGGTTGGGGTTTGGGTGAATTAAAATGGTAAGGGCAAATCGTGGCCGTTGATCATTTTGATCAACGGCCTAGATCAAAAGAAGACCGGGCGGGTTTTATTAACGGGTTAGGGGTCGGGTTATACATTAGGACTTGGGCTGGTCCGTTTGAAATTGCAATTGGGTTATTGGGGTGGTTGATTTTGGCTATCATTGAAATGCAAATAAGGCTATCAGTTAAATAGCCACTTTTTCCTTTTTAATTTATAAAAAATAGTAAAATGATTTTTGAAACAAATTGAAGGCGCTAAATTAATTAATAATATATAATCATCAAATTAAAAATACTGGAGTAAATTTTATAATTATAAACGCCACTCAAATCTTAAAATAGGCTAAAATTGTAATTAGTGCAAATTTAGCTTAAAAATATCAAATCAATTTATAAAAATGTGTAAAAAAAATTACCTTAGCTATATATTGGTGTAAATATGGGGATAAATAAGTGAATCACCAAAAATGATAATTTTGGGAATATTTATTAGTTTTGTACTGTTAAAATAGGGCAATGAATGGGTTTACAAATCTTTTAAAAATTAGGAAAAATACTAAAACATTTGGACACACTTATATATGCATATATATATATATACTATTTTGAAATTATTTTGCATGTAAGATATACAGCGAAAAATTGGGTATCAATAGCTGCCCCTCTTTACCCGGGAGCACACGTTGCACTCTTTTTCCCCTGAACTAGTTTTGTCCCAAAAAGGGTTTTTCGGAAAGGTTTTTAATGAGGCAATAGTAAATCATGCAAACTTAGATTCAAGGGCCGGTCTCAAACCGGAGTCAACGGGCACATCAACAATATCTGAGCCCTCTCAAGTTCGACCTCGAATACCGGGGCCATTACCCTCGGGTTAAGATTCTTAGCAAGGAAAGAAGGAAACTTTGTACTTAAGTAGCTAAGAATCGATGACTAGGAATCATTGTAAGGGCTAAACGGACGTAAGAACTGTGCCTATGCAGTCAACTTTAGCCATGATACAAAATTTTATCATGTACTTTTCACATTGAAATGAAAGAAAGTTCCGCCTTACTATTATGCATTCTCTTGTCTATTAAAATCCGGATTCTAAGAGCCCAAGGGCCACCCCTGCTCGGGAACTATTGTCCGGAAAAAGTTCGGATAAACCGGGATATCCAATCCCGGAAGCACCAAACTCATTAGAAGGTGCCCAAACACAAAAGGCTATGGCCACCCAAAAATGGCTCAGAGACGACGAAAGCCCGTAATCAAAAGTAAGGTTACCCTAAGCAAAAACATCGTCTAAAGTCACTCAAGCATCCTGAAAGAACTTTCGATCACACCGAGTTTTCAAAGCCTCGAGCAAATAAAGTTTTATCGAAGCCAGGCTCCGTTCGTACCTTTGAAAAACGAATGCCTTATTACTACATTTGATTATATGCTAAGGCTCAACAAAAATGGCCTCGAAATAAACAAAAAATATACACAAGTCAAAAACTAAAACAGTACTAACGCATTTATGTCTGGTCTTCATCGGGGCCCGACTCATCGCCAAAAATATCGGAGCCTTCGGATCCCTTAGAAC
The DNA here is from genome assembly GCF_001879085.1 of Nicotiana attenuata. Taxonomy (NCBI): domain Eukaryota; kingdom Viridiplantae; phylum Streptophyta; class Magnoliopsida; order Solanales; family Solanaceae; genus Nicotiana; species Nicotiana attenuata. Next base: position 54,716 of record NW_017670831.1, on the reverse strand, counting down.
CATCGGCATCTTCGGGCTCCTAAAGCTTTTTCGCTTAGGCCTCGAGCCTTTTGGCTTCCTCGATCTCAGCTGACAGGTCGAAACCCCGGGCGTGGATTTCTTTTAGGGTCTCTCTTCGGGACAAACACTTTATATATTCGGCCTTTGTCTTCAGGCAGGCCTCGACTGCCTCCTCACTGGCTTTGTACCGGCCACCATTTCTTAGGCATCAGTGGAGGTTATGTCCAATTTGGACTTTACTGCCTCATATTCTCTGTCGAGGGCGTCCCGCTCTGCGATGGCCGAGTTCAGTTGTGATAGAAAATCGTTGTTCAGTTGAGACCATTTGTCGGCTTTCTCCTTCGCCACCCGGAGTTGGTTCTCAATTGAATCTAGCTCTGCCTTATTGGTTTCCTTCTCCGAAGCCAACAAGTCCATTTTTCTTTTCCACCCATCGACCATGGCCTAGACCTCGTTCATCTCGGCTCGGAGTTGGTCGATCTGGTCGATCTTCTGTTGGACCTGAGAGGTTTTGTCGTTAGTCACCACGACTAGCTCCTCGTTTTTAAGTTCAAAGACCTTTACCTTTGTTACTAGGTCGGCATGTTCCCACCTCAGGGTCGAAGCTTCCTTCTGAGTCCTGTCCAGCTCGGCTTGAAGGTTCTTGATGGCCCCGTCGTGTTTCTCGCCGAGAAGCTTATACATGTCCTTTTTCCGGGCCTGTTCCTTGAGCTCAAACTCGAGCTGTCTTGTTTCCAAGCGGTACCAGAGGAAACTCTCATGGTGAAGCATTGTGGATTGTAAAGAAAGCTAATTTAGTAAGAAACATCAAACGGAAATTTTAAGTGATTCACGAGAGGAGCTCGAAGGTGTTAGGACCTTACCCGATTCAAAGCTTGTTGTGCCTCATTAAAGAGGCTCGGCGTTCCCACCTTGTTCATATTTGTTTAGTCCTCCTCGGTTACCTGACATCAAAGGTAATTGGCTACTCCCATAGAAGAGGATAGAACTCGGGAATCCTCCGGGACTGTGAGAATAATCGTCCTCTTGCGCTCGGGGTCCACACTCGGCGCAGGGAATTATCTCACCAATCGTGGGCTCGTGCTCGGCCCTTCAGCTTTCAAAGGCACATCATTCCTTGGTACCTCCAGGTAATCTTCAGTGTTGACATATCCATGCCATCAAAGAAGGAATGGTGAGGGTCCTTTGCGCCTTGTGCTCCCTCACTTTATTTTTCTTTGCTCGCTTGGGCCTCCTCGAGCATAGATTCAGTGTAAGAGGTTGTTTCAACGATGTTAATCACATCGATCGCCTCCTTCAAGGTAGGAGCAGTTTCTTGGGAGGTAGCAACCCCGTCTCCACTTTGGTCTCTCGGACCGGAAGGGGCTCGACTTTGTGGCCCACCTCCACGATTGTCGCCTGTTCCACAGCAGGGGTCGATCCATGGGCGACAAAGATATCATCCTTTTCAGGCTCATCCCTGAGCCAATAAAGCAGGTCGGAGTCCGATACACGGGACCTGGTGTTCTTCTTGGGCTTGCGAGCCCGAGTGGCCGACCTCTTTTTTATCTTCACCTCGGGCCCCTCAGAGCCCGAGGATTTCCTTTTTCTTTTCTTCTCCTCCATAGCAACCCAAGGTTGCCCCGTAACAGAGGGATCAATGAACAAGGACACGTCCTCATCCCCTTCCAAAGGCCTAAGTTCGATGGTCTTAGGCAAGCCTGCGAAAGAAAAAAGAGAGGTCAGCGTTATGTAAGTTAAGAGCATAGTAATATCTATTCGGAAGAGAACTTTACCATGAGAACGGGCCTCCCATCGGCCCTTCAAAAGCATGTACCATGAGCGCTCAAAATACGACATCTACTTGGAGATGCCTTCGATCCACTCCTTAAGTCAGGGTACTACATTGGGAACCCGAGCAACAGTTGCACGATCACAAATACTAATGGTGAGAAAGGGAACAAAGAAGATTCGACTCTTAAGGATAGGTTACACTTACGAGATGCATTCCACTTCTCGGGGAACGGCAAAAACTCGGGAGGGATCAAATCTTCAGTCTTCACCCGAAAGAAGCACCCCTTCTAGCCTCGATCTTAATCCTCATCAATGCTCTGAAAGGGGCCTTGCTGGCCAAACGAGTGAGCTTGATCAGTCCCCCTCAGAAAATTCGGGGCCTGTATAGACGGAGGAGGCGATCGAGGGTGAACTGAGGATACTCGGTGTTATTCGCAAAATAACAGAGAAGGTTTACGATCCTCCAAAGAGACGGGTGGATTTGACCAAGGCACACCTCGTATCTCTTGCAAAAGTCCAAAATAATTGGGTCTACAGGGCCCAGTGTGGAGGGATAAGTGCAAACACTTAGATAACCCTCCACATGAGTGGTGATGTCGTCCTCAGGCCTGGGGATCACCATATCCTTACCTCCCCATTTACAGTCCTCTCGAACAATGGGGAGGATATCTTTGGTGATAGAGCAAATATATCTCGATGCTCCCTCGCCCCGGTCTTGTTTTGATGAGGCCTTCTCGACTTTGAAGTCGTCTGCGATTGAGAACCTCCTGGGTACAAAACTTTTCATGTGAGGCTTGGGGGAAACCTTGGGAACAGTTGCCTCGGGAGCAACCACCTAGACATCCGTAGCCGGGCGGGAAGATGAAGGGGAAGCCTGCTGAGGAATTGATTTAGAAGTCTTGGCCATCATAAAATCTAGAAAATATATGAAGATTTGAAGAAGATGTAGGAAGATTTGAAGTTTAGAAGTGAAGATATAAGGTCCTGGTTTGAAAAATCGAAGAAAATATATGAAGATTTAAGGTTAAAGATAAAGGTATGAAGGTTCAAGGAACAAGATGTGAAGATTTGAGAAAGTCACAAGCTTTTGTGGAGTTCGAAGGTAAAAGCCAGGGTCAAAAGGTGAAGGAAGTTAAGCGGGGAGGAGCTTATATAGGAGGAAATAACGACGCTTCGCATTCGGAGGCAACCAGTCGTTTAACGACACGTGTTCGAAGTCAGAATGACACGACTGATGGGACATTTTCGTCTTATCCTCCATCTCGGTTGTAACGTACGAAGAAAGGAACCGTGGTTTGATGTTTTATACTTCAATTCAACACGAGAGGGGAGGGTGATTTTTGTGGTGTCCAATTCTTTGCGTGCACATATTATAGAAGGACCTGGTTCTTTTATGTGTTCCTTATACTACTGTTACAGAATAATAAATGCAAAAAGTAAAGAACACAAGTATTTTTACGTGGAAAACACCCGGCTCAAAAAGTAAAAAAACCACGAACTACTACCAAGTAGGATTTTCTCTAAACACTTCACCAAATCACTAAGCCAAAACAGCGTTTACAGAACTCTTGTAAACCTAAGGATTAACTCTAACCCTTTGTGGAAACCAGCCCCAAGTTATTGAGACAACTTCAAGTTAACTCTAACTTGAATACAACACTCGGAGTACCTAGTACAAATGCTTCTAAATAAAGCTGAAAGGTACAACTCAATAGCCCTACTGCAATTGAACTTGAATAAAAGACATACACATAGTGCTGGTTCTTCTATCTGGTTCATGTAGCTTCAAGTTTGCGCAGTTGAATTACACAGGAATTGCTTGCAAAATGCCTTGCTATTTTGCTCTCAACTCTTTCTTAACTTCTACGTTTATGTGTTACCTGTAGAAGTGAACGAACTGATATTTATTGAGTTAGTAGAATAGTATTAACTAGAGTTCCAGTGCTATACATTTCCTTGATGAAAGAGTTCTAGTTATCTTCAACTTCTAACTCCTACCTTATCTTGGATAGAGTTCTCTTCACTTAAGGAGTTTTTCTCCTTATCAAATATGCAACATTTTTGTTCAGGAGACATTTAGTATAACCATTTATGCTTATCTCCTTCACGTGCATGACTTGTGCTTGAATATGCCTGTGTCTATATACACTGTGGATGGACCTGGCTCATGCGTGTGTTTCTTTGTAAATCATCAAAACAAACTTACTCAGGCCAACAGGGTTCATCTATCGTTTCCCATTGTTTCGATAAACCTACTCTCTAGGAAAAGAGGGGACTATCTGTATACGGGTAAAACCCGAGCACCTCGATTTTTCAGTGGGGGAAATGAAGTGAAGACACGACTACATGGGATCGGAATCAAAGCTGGGAATTTCTCATACTAAGGCCCGAACGGAGTGCTCGTCACCGGGCCCAATAAGACAACACCCCCCGAAATCGGTACGAGCCCCATGACCTCGGAAAGAACTACAAAAATGGTTGCATATGACTAATAAAGGGCTGTGATACTCGCATCCAACCGGATATCACGGCACAGATCTCGCCCGATGTCGGTAGCATAACAATAATTGACATATAAGGAGGACTTTTACCTTTTTTAGAATAGTACTGAGGGTAAAACGCCTCTACTATATAAAGGGGAAGTTTCTTATTCAATAAACACACTGTGTGACATGCATATCAAGGCAATATAAACTTGTTTTCTCTATTTCTTAGTTATTGAAAGTTCTTAGTTTAACTGTAGCTCTTCATACACTTTTGGTTCCGAATTGAGGGCTGAACAATTGTTAAGCTTAGAATCCGAGCCCCAACTCAACATCACAACTGATTAATTATTTTTATTTATATCTAATTTATTTATCTAACATTCTTGATCATTTGTATTGAACCAATCCACATATCTTTAAAATCGCGTATAAATTCAATTGTTATTCATTGTTAAGGGTAAACATAAATAATATAATAAATGGCACCCTCCGTACAGTACTACACTTTTATTTTCAATTATGTGGCATAAATGGGAAGAACGAAATAGGAATTTAATTTAAATAATATGTATTTATTGATGTCATTTGCAAAACAGATTAATGATTATGCTAAGGTATTAATGAAATGCTTCCACGTCCAATCTCTAATTTTTCGGCAGAACAAAATAAAACTAGCAGGAAAAGTATATCAAAACAAAAACCTTTTACCTAATGATGTGAAACCCCAACCATCAAATTTTCCAAGGACTGATACTCTATGTTCGATTTTTAAGCAAACCAAGGTTTGAATATTTTACTTATAAATATTAAAGGATGGTGACATCAGCCCCACCGAACGTTAGATAGGTTACTGCTCCAAAAAGTTAAAAAACATCAACTTGTATTAGGAGGAATGTATTTTTTGATGTAATGATCAGAACAAGAGGATTATTATCATAACAATAATGTCTCCATTTCAAAAGTGGCATTTATGTTACACACGAGTGTATATATCAAGTTCCTTTTTAAACGAAATCAAAGCCTTTCATTGTTTAGTTATGACAATCAATCACATTTGATAGCCTCCAGAAAGTGCACGAGTTTCAGTACTGTATATGGTCAAAATCGGGTCTATCCAATTTTACTATTTGTTCGAGATAAGGGAGTTACATCGGGGGTAGCCTCGTAATGAATCAGACCCGAGTTCGAAGACGAGGCATCGAGTCTAAAGATCGAAGTGTCCGTTGAGACCGAGGCCAGCAGTAATCGAGATTAAATATGACCGACTTCGAGTGAAATATAATAACAGAAAGGCGAGATATTCGTAACCAGTCAAAGATTACGGCGAAAATCTCGGAATATATCAAATCAAGTGCGGTTATTTGTACCAATCATGATATTTATTTCCGTAATTAGAATTGTACTTTAATTAGGATTCCTCTAGTATATAAAGAGGAGTCCCCATCATTTGTAGACACCTTGCATTCTCGAATATTAAAGCAATATAATATTTCTTTCTTCTGCTAATCAACTTACTGCTCTTTAACTAATCTTACTCTACCAAGCTCGGGGATTCATTAGCTCGAGGGCATTGACCAAACACGGGTTTGCTTTGTATTATCGTCAATTTGCATCATTTAACTTTACGTTTATCAATTGGTATTAAGTGAAATCACATATCCTTAAAACCACATTACAAGTTTAATTGTTACTCAATTTTTAAGGTAAACAGTTTGGCGCCCACCGTGGGGCTAAGGATAGTAGTGATTGCTTAATATTAACCTTCATAACACACACTGCTTTTACACTTGTTCTCATAAGTCTTTTTGATTTCAGGAATCAACATGTCAGACACTCAAGCAGTACCCACTCACACTGACACCGGCCTTGGTCTTCATGGCGAAAACGAACACGTAGTCGCCCCGGGAAACGGAGTGACTCCAATCAACCCCGACGCACCACAGGCCGTGGATCTGGTTGATGTCAATTCTCATGTCGCCATCCGTGGGGATTTAGGCGCCGACCCTGAAAATAGCGTCCGTAGAGACGCCCGGAACACACAAAATAGTGAAGAAGGCGGAATTATCCTTCGAATGATATTTGACATGCTACAAACTCAGCAGGCCGCAATAGTGCAGCTCCAAAATCAGAATCAAACTCGATACATCACAGGAAGTTGCTCATAGGGTCGAACCCGTGCAGGAAAAATTGAACGATAACGGATCGAGAATTGATCCCGCCATCATGAAAATGCTCGGGGAGCTCACTAAACGGATAGAATCAGGTGAAAAGAAAACCGAGGCTAATGACAAAAAGGTAGAAATGCACAATTCACGAGTTGACCAAATACCGGGGGCACCCCCGATCCTAAAGGGTTTGGATTCGCAGAAGTTTGTGCAGAAGCCTTTTCCTCAAAGTGCGGCTCCGAAGCCCATTCCTAAGAAGTTTCGTATGCCGTACATCCCCAAGTACAATGGGGCAACCGATCCTAATAAACACATTACTTCGTACACATGCGGAATAAAGGGAAACGACTTAGAAGATGATGAGATTGAATTCGTTTTGTTGAAAAAATTTGGAGAAACTTTATCGAAGGGGGCAATGATATGGTACCACAATCTGAGGCTTCTTTACAATCAACCTCGAATACTAAGGGGCATCACCCTCGGATGTTATGTTTTAAAGGAAGATGCTTCGTGTCAACGGGGTCTCAATAGAAAAATTTTGTAAAGGGCCAAACGGTCAAGTGAACCGTGCCCATGTACATGGCCCGAGCCCTAATAACAAAATATGTACGCATGAATGATCTATTGAAAGAAGTACCTTTTCCTTATCAGATGTTCCATGCCTTAGTGAAATTTCTGCTTTACAATTTCGTACTTACGATATTTTATGGAAACCCACTCAAGAGCCAATCGCAACTAAAGCTCGAGCAATTAACCCCGTACTCGGGGACTGCCATCCGAAAATCGACATACTCAAATTATCAAACTTCGAAATCTTAAGACCTTAAAAAGGCAATCCTCGATTTTATATGCCACGGCCACCCCACTCGGAACCAATTCGAACAAGTCTGAAGTATAATCGAGAAACAAGACCAACGGGCAAATATCGAGTTAAAGGCTACGAACAAACTATCACGGTTCGGAGACGTCTGAATTTCATAATCAAACAGGCCTTCGAATATTTTCATAAAACAGGTTAAAAATGGGCTACCATCGGCAAATTTACATAGGGTGTCGACTACATCGATCCTCGAAAACCTTAAGAGGTACCAAATTGAACAAACTTATGCTAAGGCATAACAAAGTTTTTGATAACACCGAATCCTAATGGGAACAGATTTATCTCATGCTAAGGCATAACAAATTTTTATATGATTAAACTTTTAAGCCGAAAAAAGGGAAAAACCACTATTTTGAGGCCATATCTGCCCGATTCAAGAGCCTAAGGGCCATTACATTGTCGAGCTCGAGGCCCCCCCCCCCTCGCTTGACCAAAATCTAATGGTTTTTTCTACTTAGAGTTCGAGCAAGTACTCACTCGACTATAGAAACTATAGTAATTCGATTTCAACAAAATTTTCACAAGGACACGAAGTGAGTCAAATTTCTCACAAGACCTAAAATATTTCAGAATTATCATAAGCGAAAGCAAAACAAAGTTTTAATAAAACAAAAATCAGAGGCAAATCAGAAAGAAAAAGGATCTTTCATATATACAAAAGTATTTAAAAATACCACTCAGGGTCTTACACAAAAAATTCAAAAAAGAAGAAGAAAAAAATTCTAAGTGCCTAATCTTCCCCGGGAGACTCATCTTCATCTTCTCCACTCTCGGATCCACTTGCGCTCCCAGGGTCATCATCATCAGAGAGCAAAGCTTTGGCTTCGGCCTCGAGCACTTTCCCGTTCTCGATATCGGTAGTGAGGTCAAAACCACGAGCATGAATTTGTTCGAGAGTCTCTCTCTGAGACTGGGACTTGGCATGCTCGGCAACGCAGATTGATCGGGGAGCTGCATCGGAAATTTCCTTTGCTCGAGTGTGAGCAACTTCAACATCAGCTCGGTAGACGGCCACGACCGCCTCCACCTCGGCCTTTAATTTTTCTGCCTCAGATGTGGCCTTTGCAAGCTCAGCGGCCAACCGAGCCTCAAGCTCCTTAATTTTCATAGCTCGGGCCAAGCTCTCCTCCTTCACGCTTTGGAGTTGACGCTAACCCGAAGACAGCTGGGCTCGAGCCGTATCTTTCTCCGAGGTGAGTCAGTCCATGTTCTGCTTCCACCCTAAAGTCTCTACCTCTTTCATCTCAGCCTCCTCGCGAAGCTGCTCAATCTTTTCGGCCTTCTGTTGAACCTGTAGGATCTAAGTGTTAGTCTCCAATATCAAATTGATATGTCAATGTAACGACCTGGCCGGTCGTTTTTGGAATTTACACCCCGATCCCCCATTTACTGCTTCCCCTAAGTTCATTTCTGCTATTTTGGTTTGCCGGGACGTTCGGTGTTAGGATTTGGAGTGTTTTGGGACACTTAGTCCCTAAATGAGAGCTTAAGAGTTGAAGAATGGTCCGTAATCGGAACAGTGTGAAGACGACCTCGGAATGGAAATACGATCGTTCCGTTAGCTCCGTTAGGTGATTTCGGGGTTGGGAGCGTGTTCGGAATGTATTTTGGAGGTTCGTAGCTCATTTAGGCTTGAAATGCCGAAGTTTGTATTTTTGAAGTTTCCGGTCCGATAGTGAGTTTTTGATCCGAGGGTCGGATTTGAATTCCGGAAGTTGCAGTAGCTCCGTCATGTCATTTGGGATGTGTGTGCAAAATTTCAGGTCATTTGGGCGAGGTTTGGTTAGGTTTTTGATCGAAAGTGTGTTTTGTTAGAATTTGAAGTTCTTAGGCTTGAATCATTGATTAATTCGTGTTTCCGGCATTGTTTTAGGTGGTTTAAGGATTGGAACAAGTTTGAATGATGTTATGGAACATATCCGTAGGTTTGGTTGAGGTCCTGGGGGCCTCGGGTATGTTTCGAATGCCCAACGGGGCATTTTAGTGTTTGAAAAATTGCAGAAAACTCTTAGCAGTTGCAGGTCCAGATTTCTTCTTCGTGTTCGCGAAGAAACCATCGCATTCGCATAGTAGTAGCTTATCCCTTCATCGCGTTCGCGGCCCCTCCACTGCGTTCGCGTAGTGTAATCCTGGAGGGGGCCAATTTCCTTATACGCGTTCGCGTACCCACCACCGCGTTCGCATAGCTTCAGCACCTTCCCCATCGCGTTCGCATGTGGAACTTCGCGTTCGCATAAAGGGCAATTTCTGGCCCTTCCATTTTTCCTTCAATGAGTTCGCGTTCCTTTGCATCGCGTTCGCATAGGTTGAGACCCCAGGCCTTCGCGTTCGCATTCCTCCCTTTGCGATCGCGAAGGGCATTTTTGGCCAGCTAATAATTTCTTCTTCGCGAACGCGAGTAACCCTCCGCGTTCGCGATGCTTTAAACTCCTGAACAGTTATAAACATTTCAAACGAGGGTTTTAGCCATTTTTAACAAAAATTAAACTAGAGAGCTCGAATTTGGGAGAAATTTTGAGGGGTTTTCAAGAGCAACGATTGGGTAACGATTCTCTACTCTTTTATGCATAATACCCATCTGATCACGATTTCATCTTTAAATTTCGGATTTTGAATGAAAATTGGGTGAAAGTTCATAGACCAAACTATTGGGTTTTGAAGGGGCATTTGACCTCCGATTTGGGAGATTTTTATATGGTTGGACTCGTGAGAGTACGAGGGATCTGAAAACGTGATAATTATTCGATTCCGAGACGTTGGCTGGAGGGGCATTTTGGTCATTTTACCTATTTTTGCGCCCTAGCTTTAAATTTATTAGTGGAATCAGTTGCTTGCGATGTTATTTACAATGTGTAGTTGAATTGAATAGATTTTGGCCATTTGGAGTCGGATACTCGTGGCAAGGGCGTGGTTTCTAGTTGATATTGAGCCGGTTCGAGGTAAGTGGCTTGTCTAACCTTGTGTGGGGGACCTTTTCCCTTAGGATATGATATGTGGTAATTGAGTGCCTTGTATGTGAAGTGACGAGCACGTACTTGAGCTAATTGTTGAAAAATCTGGTTTTTACTTAAGATATTGAGACTGAGTTTCCTTCATATTTGCCTTGTTTTACTTGCAGTTATAACTTGTGTTAGATTAGAAAAGCATGTTTAGTTGATTTAACTTGCCTAATTGTTTAAGTTGCCTTGACTGTACTACGTGAAGCATGCTAGGCTAGTACTACCTGATGTTTGTCTTTTGTACTTCATTTCTGAATATCTTCTGGTTGTGGTTGCGCATTTACATTGGGACTACGGATGTGGGACATTGATTCAGGCTGGATTGATTCAGGTTGTACCGACTACTTCACAGATCGGGGGAGGGACCCAGACTCCCGCCGCCCCCACTGCAGAGCAGCGAGTTTCCATTGGTCAGGTTCCAGGTGTCATGGCGACACAGTCTGTGGTCCCAGTTCAGCGGGTGGTGAGTACCTCTCACCGAGTAGAGGACAGGTGGGTCCAGGAGAGAGAGGACAGACGAGGTCAGGAGGGAGAGTATAGAGGAGTGAGTAGACCCCATGGACCGGGGAGATATACCGGTCCTTATTTTGGAGGCAGGGTGCGTCATGGTAGAGGTTTTATGGGTCAGCCAGCTCAGTTTACATCTCAGAGTTCCCACAGAGTTTCTGGTATTCAGGGGTCTCGGAGTACCCGTACTGCACAGTTTCCACCCCCACGTCGGCCGCGAGGTTGCTTTGAATGTGGTGACACACGCCACATGGTTAGGGACTGCCCCAGACTTGGTAGGGGTGCATCTTCACAGACTTCTCGGCCATAGCGTGCCCCGCAGAGTTCCCAGGCCATGGTTACAGCCCCAGTTACTACCCCACCTACCTGTGCCGAGGCTGTTGCCTCCGATTCTGTCACCACAGGTATTGTCATGGTTTGTTATAGAGGTGTATCGGTTCTATTCGTTCTAGGCTCCACTTATTTTTATGTGAATTCTTATTTTGCTCTGCATTTGGGTGTACCTCAGAATTTCCTTGAGTTTCCCTGTTGTCTACTCCTGTGGGGGGATTCTCTTGTTGTGGACCGCGTTTATCGGTCATGTTTGATTACTATTCGTGGTTTTGAGACCAGAGCGCATTTATTGTTACTCAATAAGGTTGATTTTGATATTATTTTGGGCATGGACTGGTTGTCGCCCCATTTTGCTATTCTTGATTGTCACGCCAAGACCGTGACGCTGGCTATGCCAGGTGTTCCACGTATTGAGTGGAGTGGTACTTTAGATCACACTCCCAGTAGGGTTATCTCCTTCCTTAAAGCTCAGCGTATGGTTGAGAAGGGGTGTGCCGCGTATTTAACTTATGTAAGAGATGTCAGTGTTGATACCCCTTCTGTTGATTCAGTTCCAGTGGTACGAGATTTCCCCGATGTGTTTCCAGCTGATCTTCCGGGCATGCCGCCCGATAGAGATATCGATTTTGGCATTGATCTATTGCCGGGCACTCAGCCCATTTCCATTCCTCCGTATCGCATGGCTCCTCCTAAGTTGAAGGAGTTGAAGGATCAATTGCAGGAATTGCTTGGTAAGGGCTTTATTCGGCCCAGTGTTTCACCGTGGGGTGCTCCTGTCTTGTTTGTGAAGAAGAAGGATGGTTCTATGCGTATGTGTATTGATTATCGTCAGTTGAACAAGGTTACAGTGAAGAACCGTTATCCCTTGCCTCGTATTGATGATCTGTTTGACCAGTTTCAGGGCGCACAGGTGTTTTCTAAGATCGACTTGCGCTCAGGGTACCATCAGTTGAAAAATTCGGGAGCCAGATATCCCGAAGACTGCCTTCAGGACTCGGTATGGTCATTACGAGTTCCTTGTTATGTCATTTGGGCTGACCAATGCCCCAGCAGCTTTCATGCATTTGATGCACAGCGTGTTTAGACCATATCTTAACTCGTTCGTCATTGTTTTTATTGATGATATTTTGGTGTATTCCCGGAGTCGGGAAGGTCATGAGCAGCACCTGAGGACCGTGCTTCGGACCTTGAGGGAGAAGAAGTTATATGCAAAGTTCTCAAAATGTGAGTTTTGGTTGAGTTTTGTGGCATCTTAGGCCACATGGTTTCGAGTGAAGGCATTTAGGTGGATCCGAGGAAGATAGAGGTCGTGCAGAGTTGGCCCAGGCCGTCCTCAGCAGCAAAGATTCGCAGTTCCTTGGTTTGGCGGGCTACTACCGTCATTTTGTGGAGGGATTTTCATCGATTGCGGCCCCTATGACTAAATTGACCCAGAAGGGTGCCCCATTTAAGTGGACAGAGGAGTGTGAGGCGAGCTTTCAGAAGCTCAAGACAGCTTTGACTACAACCCCAATTTTGATATTGCCTACTGGTTCGGGGTCTTATACAGTTTATTGTGATGCCTCACGAGTTGAACTTGGAACGGTGTTGATGCAGGACGGTAGGGTGATTGCCTATGCGTCCAGACAGTTGAAGATACATGAAAAGAACTACCCTGTCCACGACCTTGAGTTAGCTGCTATTGTTCATGCCTTGAAGATCTGGCGCCATTATTTGTACGGGGTGCCTTGTGAGATCTATACCGACCATCGGAGTTTGCAGCACTTGCTTAAGCAGAAGGACCTGAATATGCGTCAGAGGAGATGGTTAGAGTTGTTAAAGGATTATGATATTACTATTCTTTATCACCCGGGCAAGGCCAATGTGGTAGCCTATTCCTTGAGTCGCCGGGCGGAGAGTTTGGGGAGTTTGGCATATTTACCAGCCTCAGAGAGACCTATGGCGATGGATGTTCAGGCCTTAGCCAGCCAGTTCGTGAGATTGGACCTTTCGGAGCCTAGTCAGGTTCTAGCCTGTGTGGTTTCTCGGTCTTCCCTATTTGATCGTATCAGGGAGCGGCAGTATGATGACCCTCATTTGCTTGTCCTTCAGGACAGGGTCCAGTGTGGAGACACCAGAGATGTGACCATCGGGGATGATGGAGTATTGAGGATGCAGGCCGGATTTGTGTGCCCAATGTTGATGGTCTTCGAGAGTTGATTCTAGCAGAGGCCCATAGTTCGCGGTATTCCATCCTTCCGGGTGCCGCGAAGATGTATCAGGACTTGAGGTAGCACTATTGGTGGAGGCGGATGAATAAGGATATAGTTGATTACGTGTCTAGATGCCTCAACTGCCAGCAGGTGAAGTATGAGCACCAGCGTCCGGGTGGGTTGCTTCAGCAGATAGAGATTCCGGAGTGGAAGTGGGAGCGTATCACCATGGACTTTGTATCGGGACTTCCTCGGACCTTGAAGAAGTTTGATTCCATTTGGGTCATTGTGGATCGGCTGACCAAGTCCGCTCATTTCATTCCTGTGTGTACCACTTATTCATCGGAGCGGTTGGCGGAGATTTATATCAGGGAGATCGTCCGTTTGCATGGTATTCCAGTTTCTATCATCTCAGACAGAGGTACTCAGTTTACATCGCGGTTCTGGAGAGCCGTGCAGCAGGAGTTAGGCACTCGGGTGGAGTTGAGCACGGCATTTCACCCCAGACGGACGGACAGTCCGAGCGCACTATTCAGATTCTGGAGGATATGCTCCGTGCGTGCGTGATTGAGTTTGGAGGGTCATGGGATCATTTCCTGCTATTGGCGGAGTTTGCTTATAAAAATAGTTATCACTCCAGCATTCAGATGGCGCCGTATGAGGCTTTATATGGTAGGAGGTGTAGATCTCCGGTGGGTTGGTTTGAGCCGGGTGAGGCCAAGCTATTGGGCACAGAGATGGTCCAGGATGCATTGGAGAAGGTTAAGGTGATTCAGGATAGACTCCGTGCAGCCCAATCCAGATCAGAAAGTTGAGGTCAAAGAACATAGCTTCAGTGAAGGTTCAGTGGCGGGGTCAGCCGGCCGAGGAGGCGACTTGGGAGACCGAGCAGGATATGCGCAGCCAGTACCCTCATCTTTTTACTACTTCAGGTATGTTCTCTATGCTCGTTCGAGGACGAACGAATGTTTAAGTGTAGGAGGATGTAACGACCCGGCCGGTCGTTTTTGGAATTTACGCCCCGATCCCCCATTTACTGCTTCCCCTAAGTTCATTTATGCTATTTTGGTTTGGCGGGACGTTCGGTGTTAGGATTCGGAGTGTTTTGGGACACTTAGTCCCTAAATGAGAGCTTAAGAGTTGAAAAATGATCCGTAATCGGAACAGTGTGAAGACGACCTCGGAATGGAAATCCGATGGTTCCGTTAGCTCCGTTAGGTGATTTCGGGGTTGGGAAAGTGTTCGGAATGTATTTTGGAGGTTCGTAGCTCCTTTAGGCTTGAAATGCCGAAGTTTGAATTTTTGAAGTTTCCGGTCCGATAGTGAGTTTTTGATCCGAGGGTCGGATTTGAATTCCAGAAGTTGCAGTAGCTCCGTCATTTCATTTGGGATGTGTGTGCAAAATTTCAGGTCATTCGGGCGAGGTTTGGTTAGGTTTTTGATCAAAAGTGTGTTTTGTTAGAATTTGAAGTTCTTAGGCTTGAATCTTTGATTAATTCGTGTTTCCGGCGTTGTTTTGGGTGGTTTAAGGATCGGAACAAGTTTAAATGATGTTATGGAACATGTCCGTAGGTTTGGTTGAGGTCCCGGGGGCCTCGGGTGTGTTTCGGATGCCCAACGGGGCATTTTAGTGTTTGAAAAATTGCAGAAAACTCTCAGCAGTTGCAGGTCCAGATTTCTTCTTCGCGTTCGCGAAGAAACCATCTCGTTCGCGTAGTAGTAGCTTATCTCTTCATCGCATTCGCGGCCCCTCCACCGCGTTCGCGTAGTGTAATCCTGGAGGCGGCCAATTTCCTTATACGCGTTCAGGTACCCGCCACCGCGTTCGCATAGCTTCAGCACCTTCCCCATCGCGTTCGCATGTGCAACTTCGCGTTCGCATAATGGGCAATTTCTGGCCCTTCCATTTTTCCTTCAATGCGTTCGCGTCCCCTTGCATCGCGTTCGCATAGGTTGAGACCCCAGGCCTTCGCATTCGCATTCCTCCCTTCGCTATCGAGAAGGGCATTTTTGGCCAGCTATTTCTTCTTCGCGAACACGAGTAACCCTCCGCGTTCGCGATGCTTTAAACTCCTGAACAGTTATAAACATTTCAAACGAGGGTTTTAGCCATTTTTAACAAAACTCAAGCTAGAGAGCTCGGATTTGGGAGAAATTTCGAGGGGTTTTCAAGAGACACGATTGGGTAACGATTCTCTACTCTTTTATGCTTAATACCCACTAATCTAATCACGATTTCATCGTTAAATTTCGGATTTTGAATGAAAATTGGATAAAAGTTCATAGACCAAACTATTGGGTTTTGAGGGGGCATTTGACCTCCGATTTGGGAGATTTTTATATGGTTGGACTCGTGAGAGTACGAGGGATCTGAAAACGTGAAAATTATTCGATTCCGAGACGTTGGCTGGAGGGGCATTTTGGTCATTTTACCTATTTTCGCGCCCTAGCTTTAAATTTATTAGTGGAATCAGTTGCTAGCGATGTTATTTACAATGTGTAGTTGAATTGAATAGATTTGGGCCATTTGGAGTTGGATACTCATGGCAAGGGCGTGGTTTCTATTTGATATTGAGCCGGTTCGAGGTAAGTGGCTTGTCTAACCTTGTGTGGGGGACCTTTTCCCTTAGGATATAATATGTGGTAATTGAGTGCCTTGTATGTGAGGTGACGAGCGCGTACTTGAGCTAATTGTTGAAAAATCCGGTTTTTACTTAAGATATTGAGACTGAGTTTCCTTCATATTTGCCTTGTTTTACTTGCAGTTATAACCTGTGTTAGATTAGAAAAGCATGTTTAGTTGATTTAACTTGCCTAATTGTTTATGTTGCCTTGATTGTACTACGTGAAGCATGCTAGGCTAGTACTACCTGATGTTTGTCTTTTGTACTTCATTTCTGAATATCTTCTGGTTGTGGTTGCGCATTTACATTGGGACTATGGATGTGGGATTCCGGTAGCTCCCCCCCCCCCTTGTTTGTTTACTTTGGGACTGCGGGTTCGATTCCCGATAGATCCCCCTGCACATTTACTTTGGGACTGCGGGTTAGATTCCCGATAGATCCCCCTGTACATTTACTTTGGGACTGCGGGTTAGATTCCCGATAGATCCCCCTGCACATTGATAGTTGGACTACGGGACGGTATCCCGGGAGATCCTTCGGATATACACATATGATGGACTACGGGACGGTATCCCGGGAGATCCACTGGACAGTTGAGAAAAGGACTACAGGACGGTATCCTGGAAGATCCTCATTGTTACCATTGGTATTGAGCTGTACTTATTCTGTGTTTGCTCTGTCCTTTGTGTATTTGTTATTGCTTTGTTTAGTCTGTCTTATTCCCCTGCTGTACTCACTGCTACTGCCTATTTTCATACTGTTGATTTATATTTTATTGGTTAGCATCAGTAGGGCCCTGGCCTTCCTCGTCACTACCCAACCGAGGTTAGGCTTGGCACTTACTGAGTACCGCTGTGGTGTACTCATGCCCTTCCTGCGCATGTTTTTCATGTGCAGATCCAGGTACCTCCACTCAGGCGCACTATCCTTGAGGCGAGGAGAGCTACGGAGACTTCGAGGTATATCTGCAGCGTCCGCAGACCGAAGAGTCTCCTTCCTTATTCTATCTATAGTGTCTAGATTCTATCATACTTTTGATGTAGACATTCTGGAGATTAGAGCATTTACAGTATTTCTATTAGCCCGTGGTTCCCGTGAGTTTCCGGGTTTTGGGATTGAGTTGTAGACTTCCGCATTCCTTTTGAGTTGTATAGGCCGAGCGGCCTTATATGCAGTTATTATTTTAATATGTCTAGCTTTATTTAATTATTTCACAAGTTAGGTTGTTATTTCCGCATTGTTAGGCTTACCTAGTTGTAGGAACTAGGTGCCATCACGACATGTTCATGGAGGGTGAACTGGGGTCGTGACAGTCAAACTCCCAAAAATTTACATTACCTGCTCGATGAGATCGGTCTGCTCTTTATGAGCTGTTGCCAATTCAGCTCGGAGGTCCTGACCTCCTCTTCTTTTTGCACATAGAGGATTTTGAGGGCGTCTCTCTCCTCCGTGAGCCTTTTGAGATCAGCCTCACACCGGCTTAGCTCAGCACGGGATTTGGAAAATGCTTCCCGATGAAGCATCACAGCCTACGGAGAAAGGAAGGAAATCAGACAAAAGGAAACGTAAACCTAAGAACAGGGACTGAAATCTACCTGGTTCAGGAGTCGCTGAGCCTCATAAAAAATGATCGATGCATCCAGGTCGGAAACATCATCGAACCCCGTGAAGCAACCACGGAATAAGTTATCCCCTTCGTGGGTCGTTCCCATATCGGGGGTCTCCATAGACTGGGCCTCCCAAAATTGACCTTCAGAGAATGTGGGGAGGGGCGAAGAATCATAAATATTGATTGGCCCAAGCAAGACACTTGGGGAACTCTCCTTTTCGAAGGGCCTCGGAATCGGACCCTTCAAGCACACCCGCCGGTTGCTCGTCACGGCGGGAGACATCTTCAGCCCCCGATGACTCGGGGACTTTGCTCGGACCATCTTCCGAGATATCATCGGTCCGAAGATGAGCCTCCTCGACCATCACCGGCTCAGCTGCTTTTGAAGCTTCGGCTCTTCCCCTCTTTCGAGCTACCAGCTCATAGTCAGCATCTTCTTTCTCTTCTTCTTCATCTCGTAGTTTTTGGGCTACGTCGGCAGACAGAGCGGCAGAGTCATTCTTCGACTTGCGAGCCTTGCTCTTCTTAGGCTTTGGAGTATCTGAAGGCGAGACCCTTCTCCTCTTCTTATCCTTAGCCGGTTTCGGGGCCTCCTCTTCCCTAGGCGGGGGCGGCCTCATTTCGGCAACATCCCCGAGACCTGCATAAAAGGAAATCAACTACAAATGAAAAGGAACGTTTCAGAGAAGAGCATCAAAAGCGTATAAGATAAGCTTACCATGATTCTTGGCCTCCCATCGGCCCTTTGCTAAATCGCGCCACGAGCGCGCAGCATATGTAGAAGTCAAAGCCAGTTTTCGAACCCAACTTTCGAGGTTCGGGATTGCACCGGGCACCCAGGAAAGCGCTACATCATAAGAAAAGATATGGGTGAGCGAAGATAAAAGAAACAAAGCAATCAACATAAGATGTTGATGGGTTTGTACTTACGCTTCATGTTCCATTCCTCGGGGAATGGAATCTTCTCGGCCGGGATTATATCCGAGGTCCTCACCCGGACAAATCGACCCATCCATCCCTGATCCTTGACCTCGTCTATACTCGAGAACACCACCTTTGTGGCTCAGCGCTGGAGCCTTATTAACCCGCCTCGATAGAGACGGGGGCTATCCAAAATGAGGTGCTCGAGGGTAAATGGCATCCCGTAGACCTTGCTCACGAAGAATCGAAGCAAGATAACAATGCACCAAAAAAAGGGTGTATCTGGCCAAGAGTTATTTGGTATTGGCGGCAGAAGTCGAGGATAACCGGATCAACAGGACCCAACGTAAAGGGGTAAGTGTAAACACTTCAGAACCCTTCTACGTAAGTGGTGATGTCCTCTTCAGGGGTAGGAATCACCACCTCTTTGTTTTCCCAGTGGCAATCCTTTTTCACCTGCTCGAGATCGCCTTCAGCTATCGAGCATATATACCTTGACATGGGCTCACATCGGCCGGGGACCAAAGAGGGTTTTTCAACTTTATAATCGGAAGTAGGGTCGCATGACCCAGGAATGCACTCTTCGATGCGTGGCTCCACTGGCGTTTTATCACCGGTCGGCCGCAATAAAAAGGCTTTTTCCTTTTGAGGAATGGTTTTTGATATTTTCGCCATCGTTACATGAGTTCAAAGAAAGAAGAAGACGAAACTTGTTGCTTTATGAAAAGGTTGGCAAACGGGATTTGAAGGACCTGCGGAATTGATAAGCTTGGAGGGAATAGAAGAGTTTTTGAAGATTAGGAGAAATTTTAAAAGTAAAGTTTGAGAAAATTATGAAGATGGTCTATTTACAATATCTGCTATGGCGGTTTGAAAACACTAGTGGCCGACCATCAACTGGCACTAATTAATGATCTTGAGAACTATGTAGACGCGATGCTTCAGTCGCCTCCATCGGTTACGTCACGAGGGTGACATCATAATTGGTCGAGGTACAAAATCGAAGGCTCAGTTCGTTTCTTCTCGTTACACTCCAAGAAACGAGGGGACTATCTGTATACTGTCAAAATCGGGTCTACCCGATTTTACTATTTGTTTGAGACAAGGGAGTTACATCGAGGATAGCCTCGTAATGAATCAGATCCGAGTTCGAAGACGATGCATCGAGTCTAAAGATCAAAGTGTCCGTTGAGACCGATGCCAGCAGCAATCGAGATTAAATATGACCGACTTCGAGTGAAGTACAATAGCGGAAAGGCGAGATATCCGTAACCGGTCAAAGATTACGGCGGTAATCTCGGAACAGATCAAATCAAGGGCGGTTATTTGTACCATTCATGAGATTTATTTCCGTAACTATAATTGTACTATAATTAGGGTTCCTCTAGTATATAAAGAGGAGTCCCCATCATTTGTAGACACCTTACATTCACGAATATGAAAATAATATAATATTTCTTTCTTCTGCTCATCAACTTACTGCTCTTTAACTATTCTTACTCTACCAAACTCGGGGGTTCATTAGCTCGAGGGCATTGACCAAACATGGGTTTGCTTTGTATTATCGTCAATTTGCATCATTTATCTTTACGTGTATCAATTGGTATTTGGTGAAATCACATATCGTTAAAACCACATTACAAGTTTAATTGTTACTCAATTTTTAGGGTAAACAAATATAAAATACAAAGTATATAATATGTTGTTTTAATATGTGATCGAATAAAACAACGATCTCCTACGAAGCGGCAGTCAAATATTGCAAATTGCTTAGCACTAACTTTTTAAGCTTCATAGTCCACTCAATGGGAAGGATGAGAATTTTCTTGATTATTTTCTGCTATTCTTGTTCCTACAGATGCGATTAAGATATATAATATTTGAGAAGTAACTGCAAATTTATAATATTCCACATCAGATATGTAAATAACAAAGATTCCAAATATTTAATATGTTGACTTAATTTTTTTAGGTAGATTTATATATTCTTTTTTGTAAAATTAGAATCAATATTTGATAAGAATCTGAAATATCAAAACCGATTAATCCGAAGCCGAACATAAAAAATTCGATCCAATACGAGATTATTTGGATTAGATTTGGATTATAATTTCTTCAATTTAAAAATCACAAATCCAAATTATAATTTTTATATCCGATTCAAATTGCCTGAACTCTTAGAAGAGAAGGGAGAGACTTCTATTCCTTTCTTCTCTTTTCTCCCAAAATTGCCAATTTTACTGGCATATTGGAGCTGGGCCTGAGGCCTTACCCGAAAGCCTTATTGGTCCAACCTTGGGGGTCGAACGTGAGCGGGGCCGGCAATGTATGGCCCAGTCCATGTGGGAGCTGTGGTCCATGTGGGACATGAGGTGTCAAAAAGCGACACGTGTGCCACAGAAACGTAACAAATTAGGCAAAGAGGGCAAGGACAGGAATATGGGGAGAGGTGGTGTGAGAATCCTACATAAGTAGATATTGATTAACTAGTTTTAGTGTACGTGTGTTGCACGTGTGCGTCGTATTAATCAATATAAAATTTATACAAATTATTAAAAAATAGCAATGGAGGTTAGACTAAGCACATCTATATTTAAATTACGTTTTTTATTATTTATTATTAATCAAAATATAGCGACCAACTTCGGTCTGTAAACCAAATATTATATTTTAAAATCTGGAAAATAGCGACCAAAGTTGGTCGCTTTTTTTTAATTTATTTTAATTTTTTTTAAACATAAGCGACCAAAATTGGTCGCTAATTTCAAGAATTTAATTATTTTTTAAACGTAAGCGGCCAAAAATGGTCGCTAGTTTTCAGTTTTTTTTTAATAGAATAGCGACCAAAGTTGGTCGCTTTTTAGGAAATATGGGTCAATTAGCGACCAACCTTGGTCGCTATTGCCCAGAAAATATTTTTTTTAAATAGAAAAGCGACCAAAGTTGGTTGCTTTTCTGGGTATAATTTTGGCAGAAACTGTCTGTTTTAGCAGCTACACCACCTGCCAGCATACCAAATTCCCTATTACAAGCAACAACAACAACAATACCAACAACAACACAACAACAACAACAACAACACAACAACAACATTAACAACAACATTAAAACCAACAAAGTATAAAGTTCAATAGAACTAACACATTAAGCTAACAAAACTAAGTTAACGCTTATTACAAGCTCATTCGAAAACTGGTTCTATTGTCTACTTCAAAGTAAATAAAGTAGTCAAGGAGTGTTCTTTCAGCATCCTCGTCCGAAAGTTGGATTGCCTCGCCCGACTCATTAGGTGGCTGACTGCGTATGAATTCCTCCACGTCAGCTGTGAAGCGACCCTATAAGAAAATTTTTAATTTATAAACTAAAATTCCAATACATAAACTAAAAGTCCAATTCATATCCTAAAGGCTCAATTCATATCCTAAAAGTTCATTTCATATCCACAAAAGTTCAATTCATATCCTAAAATTTCAATTTATAAACTAAAAATCCAATACATAAACTAAAAGTCCAATTCATATCCTAGAGGCTCAATTCATATCCTAAAGGTTCAACTCATGTCCACAAAAGTTCAATTCATATCCTAAATTTCAATTTATAAACTAAAATTCCAATACATAAACTAAAAGTCCAATTCATACCCTAAAGACTCAATTCATATCCTAAAAGTTCAATTCATATCCACAAAAGTTCAATTCATATCCTAAAATTTCAATTTATAAACTAAAATTCCAATACATAAACTAAAAGTCCAATTCATATCCTAAAAGTTCAATTCATATCCTAAAGGCTCAATTCATATCCCAAAGGTTCAAATCATATCCACAATGTTCGATTCATATCCTAAAATTTCAATTTATAAACTAAAATTCCAATACATAAACTAAAAGTCCAATTCATATCCTAAAAGTCCAATTCATATCCTAAAGGCTCAATTCATATCCTAAAAGTTCAATTCATATCCACAAAATTTCAATTAATATCCTAAAATTTCAATTTATAAACTAAAAATCCAATACATAAACTAAAAGTCCAATTCATATCCTAGAGGCTCAGTTCATATCCTAAAGGTTCAACTCATATCCACAAAGTTCAATTCATATCCTAAAATTTCAATTTATAAACTAAAATTCCAATACATAAACTAAAAGTCCGAGATTTTTAGAAAGAAGTTGTTCCCTATCACCTAAGGATCACAAATATATGATTTCTAGTTCACTACATGGCAAATTATGTGATAAAACCTTAGTTTTCATTAAACCCTAGGTCTAGCTCAAATCCCTTGATTTTACCTAATTTTTAGTGTTAAATCTACCTAATGTTTATGTATTTGAACTAAAAATGAGTGGGGATTACTTACCTTGCAATGTTATGTTGAAACCTCCTCTTTGGAATCACCAAAATCGCCTAAGTATTGAGAGTAATGTGGAAGAAATGAGTTTGGGTTCGTATTAATGAACCCTTCTGCCCCTAGTTATTTTCGCATCTGCGGAAGTATTTCCGCTTCTGCGGAATTTGGCCGCTACTTCCGCTTCTGCGAGATGCGCTTCTACGGAATTTGGCCGCTTCTGCGGCTTTTGGGATTTGGGGCTCGACCGCTTCTGCGGTCTGGGGGCCGCATAGGCGGAATCGCTTCTGCAGTCCCTGGGCCGCTTTTGCGGTTTCCCCTGGCCTGCCCCTTCTCCGCTTCTGCGAACTATAGACCGCATCTGCGGTCCAAGAACCGCAGATGCTGTTATGACAGAGGCAGCAAGCTTCAGTCATTTTCCAAATTCTAACTTCACTCGAGCCCCGCTCGTTTGACGCTCGAGGCTCCCGTGCCCCGCCCGAACATACCGACAAGTCTGAAATCACGAGGCGGACCTACTCGAACCCTCGAAACACTCAAAACAATGCTAAATCGGGTAATCAACCCCAAAACCAAATGAATCAAATCATTGAACTTCAAGTTCTTAATTCTCCTCCAACGGGTCAAAACGCCCTTAAACTACTCTGATTGACACCAAATTTTACGAGTAAGTCTTAACTGATATTTCGGACTTGTACCAAGTTTCGGAATCGAGATCCGAACACGAAACCTAGGAAAACAATGATTTCTTAGTTTATTTAAACCTTTGAAACTTTATCTTAATAATTTCACATAAAAATTCATTACTCGGGCTAGGGACCTCGGAATTCGATTCTGGGCATACGCCCAGGTCCCATATTTTCCCACGGACCCTCAGAAATTGCCAAATCAAGATTCTGGGTCCGTTTTCCCAAAATGTTGACCGAAGTCAAACTTGGCCTTTTTAAAGAAACTCAAAGAAGCAACTAGACTTATTCTTGCTCAAAACTCTTCTAACTTCCGAACCACCCATCCCCGCAAGTCATAAATTAGCATAAGCAAGTGCGGGAAGTCTTATTTAAGGTAACGGGGTTCAAAAATGCAAAACGACCGGTCGGGTCGTTACATTCTCCACCTCTTAAACAAACGTTCGTCCTCGAACGGACATAGAAAAGTACCTTGGACTGCTGAATAAGTGGGGATATCTGCTCCGCATGTCCTCCTCGGACTCCCAGGTCGCCTCCTCGACCGGTTGGCCCCCCACTGGACTCTTACCGCAGAAATCCTCTTGGACCTCAACTGGCGATCCTGTCTATCAACAATGGCAACTGGCTCCTCCTCGTAGCCCAAGCTCTCATCTAACTGAATGGTACTGAAATCCAACACGTGAGAATGGTCGGCATGATACTTCCGAAGCATCGATACATGGAAGACTGGATGGACTCCCGATAAACTGGGAGGTAAAGCAAGCTCATAGGCAACCTCTCCAACTCGCCTCAACACCTCAAAGGGGCCAATAAACCTTGGGCTTAGCTTGCCCTTCTTCCCAAACCTCATAATGCCCTTCATTGGCGAGACTTTCAAGAGAACCTTCTCGCCAATCGTGAATGATACATCGCGCGCCTTCTGATCAGCGTAACTCTTCTGCCTGGACTGAGCTGTGCGGAGCCTCTCCTGAATCAACTTTACCTTATCCAAGGCATCCTGAACCAAATCTGTACCAAGCAACTTAGCCTCACCAGGCTCAAACCACCCGATAGGAGAACGACAACGCCGACCATATAATGCCTCATACGGGGCCATCTCTATGCTGGACTGATAGCTGTTATTATATGCAAACTCCGCCAATGGTAAGAACTGATCCCATTGCCCTCCAAAGTCAATCACACATGCTCTAAGCATATCCTCTAAAATCTGAACTGTCCGCTCCGACTGCCCGTCGGTCTGAGGATGGAATGCCGTGCTAAGCTCCACGCGGGTCCCCAACTGACTCTGAACAGCTCTCCAGAAATGGGAAGTGAACTGAGGGCCTCTGTCTGATATGATGGAGACCGGCACACCGTGCAACCTCACTATCTCCCGAATGTAAATCTGGGCATATCTCTCCGCCGTATAAGTAGTCGCTACTGGAATGAAGTGGGCGGACTTGGTCAATCTATCCACAATAACCCACACTGAATCAACCTTCCGCTGAGTCCGCGGCAACCCAATCACGAAGTCCATGGTAATGTGCTCCCACTTCCATTCCGGAATGGGCATCTGCTGAAGTAGGCCACCTGGCCTCTGGTGCTCATATTTGACCTGCTGGCAATTCAAACATCTAGCAATATACTCCACTATGTCCTTCTTCATCCTCCGCCACCAGTAGTGCTGTCTCAAGTCACGGTACATCTTCGTGGCACCCGGATGAATGGAATACCTCGAACTGTGGGCTTCCTCTAGAATCCTCTCTCTCAAGCCATCAACATTAGGAACACATACACGGCCCTGAAGCCGTAACACACCATCCTCGCCAATAGAAATCTCCTTGGCACCTCCCTGAAGTACCGTCTCTCTGAGGGCCGCCAAATGTGGATCATCGAACTGGCTGGCCTTAATCTGCCCCAATAACGAAGACTGAGCAACCACACATGCTAGAACTCGGCTGGGCTCTGAAATGTCCAATCTCACGAGTCTGTTAGCTAAAGACTGAATGTCCAAAGCTAATGGTCTCAGCTCGACAGGAATGAATGCCAAGCTACCCATACTCTCTGCCTTCCTACTCAAGGCATCCGCGACCAAATTTGCCTTGTCTGGGTGATAAAGAATGGTAATGTCATAATCCTTTAGTAACTCAAGCCACCTGCGCTGCCTCAAATTAAGATCCCTCTGCTTGAACAAATGCTGCAAGCTGCGATGGTCTGTATAAACCTCACATGACACTCCATATAAATAATGCCTCCATATCTTAAGAGCATGAACAATCGCCGCCAACTCCAGATCGTGCACAGGGTAATTCTTCTCATGAACCTTCAGCTGACGTGAAGCATATGCAACAACTCGCCCCTCCTGCATCAATACACATCCCAAGCCAACGCGAGAAGCGTCACAATACACTATATACATCCCTGAACCGGAAGGCAATACAAGAACTGGTGCCGTAGTCAAAGCCGTCTTGAGCTTCTGGAAGCTCTCCTCACAATCTTCGGACCAACAGAACGGGGCCCCCTTTTGGGTCAATCTGGTCAGGGGTGATGCAATAGATGAAAAGCCCTGCACAAATCGCCGGTAATATCCTGCTAACCCCAAGAAGCTCCTGATCTCGGTCACTGAAGTAGGACGTGGCCAACTCTGAACTGCCTCAATCTTCTTGGGATCCACCTTAATACCCTCCCCTGACACTACATGCCCCAAGAATGCTACTGACTCCAGCCAAAACTCACACTTGGAGAACTTAGCATAAAGCTGCTGCTCTCGCAAGGTCTGAAGCACTACTCTCAAATGCTGCTCGTGCTCCCCCAGGCTACGTGAGTATATCAGGATGTCGTCAATGAAGACGATGACAAAAGAATCAATATAAGGCCTGAACACCCTGTTCATCAGATCCATAAATGCCGCTGGAGCATTAGTCAAGCCAAAGGACATCACCAGAAACTCATAGTGGCCATATCTAGTCCTGAATGCGGTCTTCGGAACATCTGAATCCCGAATCTTCAACTGATGATACCCTGACCTCAGGTCGATCTTAGAGAACACCCTAGCACCCTGCAGCTGGTCAAACAAATCATCAATACGGGGTAATGGATACTTGTTTTTGATGGTGACTTTGTTCAACTGGCGGTAATCAATGCACATCCGCATAGTCCCATCCTTCTTCTTCACGAATAGCACTGGTGCACCCCAAGGCGATACACTGGGCCTAACAAACCCTTTAGCTAACAACTCCTCCAACTGCTCCTTCAGCTCCTTCAGCTCCTTAGGAGCCATACGGTACGGCGGGATAGATATAGGCTGAGTGCCTGGAGCCAAATCAATACAGAAATCAATATCACGGTCCGGAGGCATGCCAGGAAGATCAGAAGGAAAAACATCGACGAACTCTCGGACTACTGGCACTGAATCAATCGTCGGAGACTCTGCGGTGGTGTCTCGAACATAAGCTAAGTAGGCCAAACACCCCTTCTCGACCATGCGTTGAGCCTTCAGGAAGGAAATGACCCTGCTAGGTGTATCCACAGTGGAACCCCTCCACTCCAATCTCGGCAACCCTGGCATCGCTAGAGAAACAGTCTTGGCATGGCAATCTAGAACGGCGTGATATGGAGATAACCAATCCATGCCCAGAATAACCTCAAAATCGATCATATCGAGCAACAGGAGATCTGCTCTAGTCTCAAGACCACAGAAAGTAACCACACAAGACCGGTAGACCCGGTTCACAACCACAGAATCACCCACAGGAGTGGACACATGAGCAGGAGCACCCAAGGGCTCAGGTGAAATAGCCAGGAAACGAGCAAACAGAGATGATACATAAGAATAAGTGGACCCTGGATCAAATAATACCGATGCATCTCTACCGCTGACGGAGATAATACCTGTGATGACGGCATCTGAGGCCAATGCATCCGGCCTGGCTGGAAGGGCATAGAATCTAGCTGGAGCACCGGCTGTCTGGCCTCCACCTGACTGAGGAGTAGCTGGCTGACCTCTCCCTGTCTGGCCTCCACCTCTGGATCGGCCTCTACCACTCTGCCCTCCACCTCTAGGTGGCTGGGCCGCTGGTGCTGGAGTCATGGACTGCTGCCCCTGCTGTACTGCCTTGCCCCTAAGCCTGGGGCAGTATCTCCTCATGTGGCCTGGGTCACCGCACTCAAAACAACGTGGTGCGGCAACCTGCTGCCCTGATGACTGTCCCTGATGACTCGTAGACCCCGTGGGAGGAGCCTGGATAGCCGGTGGGCGATATGAAGTCTCCGGCATAGCACTGAAGTAGGGACCAGAAGAACTCTGAGGACCTGAATACCCACTGGAAGAACCCTGAATAGCTGGCGGGCGGTAGGAACTCTCTGGCATGGCACTGAAATAGGGGCGTGCTGGAGCACCCCGGGCGGGAGGTGGTGGTGCTGAAGATGGGGGCCTACTGGGCTGACCCCTCCCATACTGACCTCTGCCCCTAGCTGGGGCACCTCTGAACTCTCCAAAGAATCTGGCTCTCTTGTCCTGCTGTATCTGCTCCCTACCCCTCTGACGATATCCCTCAATCCGGCGAGCAATCTCGACCACAAGCTGGTACTCTGTACCCATCTCCACCTCTCGGGCCATACCCGATCGAATACTGGGCTGCAATCCGGCGACAAACCTCCGCACTCTCTCTGCATCTGTAGGGAGTATCATAAGTGCATGGCGAGATAACTCAGAAAACCTCGCCTCGTAGTCGGTCACAGACATCTGACCCTGCTCAATGTGCTCAAACTGATACCGCAGCTCTTCTCTCTCAAAGGGCGGAATATACCTGTCCAGGAACAACTGTACGAACTGACCCCAAGTGATGGGAGGAGAACCGGCGGGCCTACCAAGAACATAGGACTGCCACCATCTACGGGCCCTGTCCTCAAGCTGAAAAGTAGTGAAGTCGACTCCATGCGACTCCAGTATCCTCATAACGTGCAGTCTGTCCCTGAACCTGTCGATGAAATCCTGAGCGTCCTCATGACGCTCACCTCCGAAGACTGGAGGGTGAAGTCTGGTCCATCTGTCTAGTAACTTTTGCGGATCGAACTCCACAGCTGGCCTAGGCTGGGGTACCTCTGCAGCAACTGGCGGAACCCCCTCTGCGGGTAGTGCACCCGGAGTCTGATATACCGCGGCTGCATGACCTGGAGCCTGAGCAGTAGGGGTCTGTGCTCCCCCTCCTGCCTGCGAAGCAGCTGGGTCTGCTGGAAATAAACCAGCCTGAGTCATGGTGTCAATGAACCGGAGCATACGGCCCATGACCTCCTGAAATCCCGGCGCAGTCATGAAATCCGCCGGAGTAGGCACAGCTGCGGGCACCTCGCCCTGCTCCTCAGTAGTGGGATCCCTCGCAGGGTCTGCTGGCGGTGCATCTGGAATAGCTCTGGGACGCCCTCGTCCCCTACCTCCCCCGGCCTCTACCTCGGCCTCTGGCAACGGGGGGAGCAGCTCCTCCCGGGTCCGGAACGTCGGCGGCACGAGTCCTCACCATCTGTGAGAGAATAGAAGAGGAAACTTAGTATACTGACCACTGCACGATGGAAAATGAATAAAGAGTAGTCTTTCCTAACACCCTATAGCCCCTCGAAGATAAATACAGACGTCTCCGTACCGATCTACAAGACTCTATCAGGTTTGCCCGTAACTTGTGAGACCTACGTGAACCTAGTGCTCTGATACCATGTTGTCACGACCCATTTTCCATAATAGGTCATGATGGCGCCCAACACCAGTTGTCAGGCCAGCCGATGCGAAATGTGGTTAAGTACTTATTTTACTTTAGCCAAAGACATTTATACTAGATTATCGGATTTAAAGATAAGACCAGTAAAGTTCACAAAGTGCTAAAATAGCGATACAACCCAAAAATAAATGTCTACTACTGTGTGTGCCAGAACCTGGTGTCACAAGCTACAGGCGACTAGTGGAATATACACAAAAGAATAATACACTATCCCACTGTCTGAATCAAAATAGACAGAAACAAAAAGTACAAGAAAGGACTTCTTCGGCTGTGGATCGGCATGAAAGAGAAGCAGCTCACCGTAGAAGTCCCCAAGCGTGCTCACTGATGCGCACCAGGATGATGTCCAGATCCACCTGCCTCAAATCCTGTACATTTAAGTACAGAAGCATAGTATGAGTACATAAACCACATGTACTCAGTAAGTATCCCATTTAATCTCGAAGAAGTAGAGACGAGAGGTTGACTTGATACTTACTAAGGTCAAGATAATATAATAATAAAGTGAGATATACAGCATGAAGAATTTCTAATAACACAAGTTTAAGAGAAGAGTCTTATTCACGTTCTTGACATAATTAAACTACCGGTTTTCCCTTTTTCATATTAAACAAGTGATCACATCATATCTAACTGTAAGCATATAAATCATGCACAATCATGCCGAGGTCGACGGCCCGCTCCAACAGAAAAATAAATTGTGCACTGCCGAGGGTCGAGCGGCACGAACCATAGATGCATCTATTATCACCGAGGCGATCGGCCCGATCTATAATCATCAAGAAAATATCAAGAAAAACACATAAGGCTCAATTACATACAAGAGAATTCCTACCAAGGCTCAACAAACTCATACGTCCACCTCTCATTTCCTCAAGTCTCTAGCAAATCAAAATGATCATATTGGCAATTTAAAATAAGAGATATTTCCCAATTAGACATGACGTGGGTCCTAAACTACCCGAACAATTATCATTATAGTAGCTACGCACGGACTCTCATCACCTAGTACATACGTAGCCCCCGCATTTAACAACAATTACCCATTGATAATCCTATGGGGACAATTCCCTCTTACGAGGTTAGAAAGGAGACTCACCTCGCTCCAAAGTGCACTTCCAATGTCCAAGAACGAGCCCAAGTCCTTAATTCGAAGCCGGACAATCCCAAACTAATCAAAGGAAGTAAGAACTAGTAAATAAAGGCTTACAAGGTTGAATTCTAGCTATTTAAGCAATTTCCTAACCACTTACACAAGTTTCCTAAATTCCAACCCCGGGCCCACGTGCCCGGACTCCGAGATTTTTCGAAGGAAGTTGTTCTCTATCACCTAAGGATCACAAATATAAGATTTCTAGTTCACTACATGGCAAATTATGTGATAGAACCTTAGTTTTCATTAAAACCTAGGTCTAGCTCAAATCCCTTGATTTTACCTAATTTTTTTAGTGTTAAATCTACCTAATGTTTATGTATTTGAACTAAAAATGAGTGGGGATTACTTACCTTGCAATTTTATGTTGAAACCTCCTCTTTGGAATCACCAAAATTGCCTAAGTGTTGAGAGTAATGTGGAAGAAATGAGTTTGGGTTCGTATTAATGAACCCTTCTGCCCCCAGTTATTTTCGCATCTGCGGAAGTATTTCCGCTTCTGCGAAATCCGCTTCTGCGGAATTTGGCCGCTTCTGCGGCTTTTGGGATTTGGGTCTCGACCGCTTCTGCGGTCTGGGGGCCGCATAGGCGGAATCGCTTCTGCGGTCTCTGGGCCGCTTTTGCGGTTTCCCCTGGCCTGCCCCTTCTCCGTGTAACAACCCGACCGGTCGTTTTGAGTCCTAGCGCTCCGTTCTGCAGTCGGAGGCCATGAACAGCTTCATTTCGAGTATTATGACTTGTACGCGTGGTCGGAATTAAGTTCCGGGAAGTTCAGAGTTGATTTAGAAAGAGAATTGTCATTTGGGAAGCTTGCAGTTGAAAGAATGAACTAGGACTGGATTTTTGAGTAAACAACCTCGGAATCAGGATCCGAAGGTTCCAGTAGGTTCGTATGATGATTTCGGACTTGGGCGTATGCCCGGTTCGGGTTTTGGATAACCCGGGAGCATTTTGGCGCCTATTGTGGAAGTTAGCATTTTAGAAGAAATTTCATAAGTTTGGTTTGAAGTGCATTTTAATGTTATCAATGTCCGTTTGGGATTCCGAGACTGTGTATAGCTCCGTATGGTGATTCTGGAGTTGGAAGCGCGATCGGAAGTGAATTCGGAGGTTCGTAGGTCATTTTGGAGCCATTTGGCTAAAGATAGAAATTTGAAGGCTTTTGAGAAGTTTGATCGGAGGTTGACCTTTTGATATCGGGGTCGAAATCCGATTCCGGAAGTTGCAGTAGGTCCGTAATGTCAAATATGACTTGCGTGCAAAATTTGAGGTCAATCGGACGTGATTTGACAGGTTTAAGCATCGAAAGTAGAAGTTGGAAGTTCTAAAGTTCATAAAGCTTGGATTGGCGGTTGATTCATGATTTTAGCATTGTTNCATGGCAATTATGTGATAGAACCTTAGTTTTCATTAAACCCTAGGTCTAGCTCAAATCCCTTGATTTTTACCAAATTTTTAGTGTTAAATCTACCTAATGTTTATGTATTTCAACTAAAATGAGTGGGGATTACTTACCTTGCAATGTTATGTTGAAACCTCCTCTTTGGAATCACCAAAATCGCCTAAGTGTTGAGAGTAATGTGGAAGAAATGAGTTTGGGTTCGTATTAATGAACCCTTCTGCCCCCAGTTATTTTCGCATCTGCGGAAGTATTTCCGCTTCTGCGAGATGCGCTTCTGCGGAATTTGGCCGCTTCTGCGGCTTTTGGGATTTGGGGCTCGACCGCTTCTGCGGTCTGGGGGCCGCATAGGCGGAATCGCTTCTGCAGTCCCTGGGCCGCTTTTGCGGTTTCCCCTGGCCTGCCCCTTCTCCGCTTCTGCGAACTATTGACCGCATCTGCGGTCCCGCTTCTGCGGTCCAAGAACCGCAGATGCGGTTATGACAGAAGCAGCAAGCTTCAGTCATTTTCCAAATTCTAACTTCACTCGAGCCCCGCTCGTTTGACGCTCGAGGCTCCCGTGCCCCGCCCGAACATACCGACAAGTCTGAAATCACGAGGGGGACCTACTCGAACCCTCGAAACACTCAAAACAACGCTAAATCGGGGAATCAACCCCAAAACCAAATGAATCAAATCATTGAACTTCAAGTTCTTAATTCTCCTCCAACGGGTCAAAATGCCCTTAAACTACTCGGATTGACACCAAATTTTACGGGTAAGTCTTAACTGATATTTCGGACTTGTACCAAGTTTCGGAATCGAGATCCGAACACGATACCTAGGGAAACGATGATTTCTTAGTTTATTTAAACCTTTGAAACTTTAACTTAACAATTTCACATAAAAATTCATTACTCGGGCTAGGGACCTCGGAATTCGATTCTGGGCATACGCCCAGGTCCCATATTTTCCCACGGACCCTCAGAAATTGCCAAATCTCGATTCTGGGTCCGTTTTCCCAAAATGTTGACCGAAGTCAAACTTGGCCTTTTTAAAGAAACTCAAAGAAGCAACTAGACTTATTCTTGCTCAAAACTCTTCTAACTTCCGAACCACCCATCCCCGCAAGTCATAAATTAGCATAAGCAAGTGCAGGAAGTCTTATTTAAGGGAACGGGGTTCAAAAATGCAAAACGACAGGTCGGGTCGTTACATGTCACGACCCGGATTTCCCACCCTCGGGAGTCGTGATGACGCCTACTAATAGGAGCTAGGCAAGCCAACTCAATTTACTTCTTTTAGCAATTATCGTCCATTTAATGAAAACAAAACATAATATGATAAAGCGGAAGTCTCAAATATAATTAACCGAAAGAAATGCGAAAGTTTAACAAAATCCTCTGCCCAAGACTGGTGTCACAATACTCACGAACGACTAGAGAATACTAAATACAAGGTTTGAATGAAACATAGAACTGTCTGCTTCGGTACAAATGACAACAAACTGAATAAAATAGAAAGGGACTCTGGGCCTGCGGACGTCAGCAGGGCTACCTCGAATGTTCCTGGACTGAAAGCTCACTCCCAGAATGCTACTGCTACTCAAATGCTGCTCCAACACCCGGATCTGTGCAAAAAGATGCACAGAGTGTAGCATCAGCACAACCGACCCCATGTGCTGGTAAGTGCCTGGCCTAACCCCGGCGAAGTAGTGACGAGGCTAGACCAGACTACCAGATAAACCTGTGCAGATATATATATATATACAAGTACAACAAAATAATAGCGGAAAGTAAACAATTAAAATTGAGAGGGGAACATGCTTATGGGGTAGCAGATAAAACGGAATATCAGGAATAACAAAAGAAACTACATCTGATTTCTTCTAACACAGAATAAGGGAAAACAAATCACTTTCACTTGTTTCAATTTCCTCTCGTTGCAGGCGTGCAACTCGATCCCATTTCTCATAATATCACGTGGTAGGCGTACCACTCGCTCCCATTTCATAGTATCACGTGGTAGGCGTACCACTCGCTCCCATACGTGGTAGGCGTACCACTCGCTCCCATTTCATAGTATCTTGTGGCTGGCGTGCCACTCGCTCCCATTTCATAGTATCTCGTGGTCGGCATGCCACACGATCCCATTTCATAATATCTCGTGGTCGGCATGCCACACGATCCCATTTCTTTCAATACAATACACAAAATAATCCCGGCAAGGGAGAAAGATGTTATAATAAACTATCCCGCGAAGGAAACAAGATAATATAATAAACTATCCCGGCAAGGGAACAAGATAATATAATAAACTATTCCGGCAAGGGAGATCCAGCTAAAACCAAACTTACTCAATTTCTACTTAACACAATTAAATCAATACTCAGTCTCATGAATTACTGGCTCAGTGTTAAAGATTTCCAACCAAGTCCTCATAAACAACAATTAAGAATTCGATAAAATAGCAATTCAGGACTCACGGTCATGCTCGACATCAGTGTATGGATACTCGTCACCGTGCCTATACACTGTACTCGACAAATAGCAATTAGCAAATAAGACTCTACTCCTATTCCCTCAAGCCAAAGTTAGACCAAACACTTACCTCAACTTCCACGGCTAAATCAATCCACAACGACTGCTTTCCCTCTCGAATTCGGCTCCAACTCAATCAAATCTATGAAATAACGACTTTATAATATCAATAATAGCTAAACAAATCAAACCCAATGCCTAAATATAGATTCCCAACCTTTCTTCCAAAAATTCCAAAATCGACCCCGGGCCCGCTTGGTCAAAACACGAGTTCCGAACGAATTCCATATCAGCCGAATATACAATTTATTTTCAAATTTGACCCCAAAACGAGGTCAAAATCGAAGAAAATCGAAAAACCCTAACTCTACCCATTTCCCCCAATTCCCACCCTAATCTATGTGATTTAAGCTTAGGAATTCACTAATTAATGAGAGAAAATGAAGGAAATAGGTGGAAAATTACTAACCCAAATGGTCTTGAAGAATGGGGGCTTCAATGGACTCCTAGAGCTTGGGGAAGAAGAGAGCTCGTAAAAATTTTGGACTAAAACCCGTATGTACTGTTTCTGAAAGCATAAAAAAAATCGTTGAACGAAGTTGTTCTATGCGTTCGCGACATAGGGGTCGTGTTCGCGAAACAGGTGGAACTGGAAGCATCGCGTTCGCGTGGGAGGGCTGCGAACGCGAAGAGTAAAATTACTGGGGGTCCAAGGTTGGCCTACGCGAACGCGTATCAAGAGACGCGAACGCGATGGAGGAAACAGCAAAGCATCGCGATCGCGATGGCCAGAATGCTAACGCGAAGGAGGAAAAGCTCGAGGCTACGCGAACGCGATAATGTGAGTGCGAACGCGAAGAAGGGAAACTGTGCACCAGCAACAGATTTTCTGCGAATTTTCCTAACTCCAAAACTACTCCGAACACCTCCGAAGTCACTCCCGAGCCCTCGGGCTTCCTAACCAATCACACACACTAACTCAACAACATACTACAAACTTAACCGTGAGATCAAATCGCCAAAATAACATCAAAAATGAGGAATCAAACCTCAAAATCATCACTTTTTCTTCAAACTTCTTAAACTTTCAACTTTAGAACTTTAAGTCAGAAACACGTCAACGACGTCCGATTTCGACCAAATTTCACAGAAAGCGCTTAAACCACATATAAGACCCGTACCGGGCATCGGAACCAAAATATGGGACCGATACCAACACTATCTAATCCATTTTCATTTCAAATTTTCATATTAATTTCAGAAAAACAATTTCTCAAAAAAATTCATTTCTCAGGCTCGGGACCTCGGATTTCGATTCCGGGCATACGCCCGAGTCCCATATTTTTCTACGGACCCTCCGGAACCGTCAAGTCACGGGTCCGGGTCCGTTTACCCAAAATATTGACCAAAGTCAACTTTAATCATATTAATATCCAAATTTATCAATTTTTACATACAATTCATATTTAAGCTTTCCGGCTACATGCCCGAACTGCGCACGCAAATCGAGGCAAGTAAAAGTGAGGTTTTCAAGGCCTCGGAAGAACGGAATGAAAGAGAAAACAGGTGATGAACCTTTGGGTCGTCACATTCTCCACCTCTAAAACAACCGTTCGTCCTCGAACGGACAAAAGAAAGAAGTACCTGAGTTGGAAAATAGATGAGGATAACGGCTCCGAATATCAGACTCGGACTCCAGGTCGATGCCTCAGGAGGCTGACCTCTCCCCTGGACACGCATTGAAGGAAAACTCTTCGACCTCAACTGTCGAACCTGTCGGTCTAGAATAGCTACCGGCTCCTCCTCGTAAGACAAATCCTTGTCCAATCGGACAGTGCTGAAATCTAACACGTGGGCTGGATCGCCGTGATACCTCCGAAGCACGGACACATGAAACACTGGATGCACGGCTGACAAGCTGGGCGGCAAGGCAAGTCTGTAAGCCACCTCTCCCACACGATCGAGAATCTCAAATGGGCCAATGAACCTAGGGATAAGCTTGCCCTTCTTCCCAAATCTCATCACGCCCTTCATAGGCGACACTCGGAGCAAGACCCGCACACCAACCATGAAAGCTACATCCCGAACCTTACGATCTGCATAACTCTTTTGCCGCGACTGAGCCAAACTAAGCCTGTCCTGAATGATCTTGACCTTATCCAAGGCCTCCGGAACTAGATCGGTACCCAATAACCGAGCCTCTCCCGGCTCAAACCATCCCACTGGAGACCGACATCGCCTACCCTACAACGCCTCATATGGAGCCATCTGAATGCTGGACTGGTAGCTATTGTTGTAGACGAACTCTGCTAAGGGCAAAAACTGGTCCCACGAGCCTCCAAAATCAATGACACAGGGTCGGAGCATATCCTCCAATATCTGAATAGTCCTCTCAGACTGGCCGTCCGTCTGAGGATGGAACGTTGTGCTCAACTCAACCCGTGTGCCCAACTCTTGCTGAACTGCACCCCAGAAATGCGAGGTAAATTGCGTACCCCGATCCGAAATGATAGGTGCCGGCACACCTTGAAGGCAAACAATCTCCCGGATATAGATCTCAGCTAACCTCTCGGATGAAATGCGCTGACTTGGTCAGCCTATCAACAATAACCCATATCGAGTCTAACTTCTTCCGAGTCAACGGAAGTCCAGTAACGAAATCCATGGTAATCCTCTCCCACTTCCACTCGGGAAGCTCAATCCTCTGAAACAAACCACCAGGCCTCTGATGCTCAAACTTAACCTGCTGACAGTTCAAACATCGAGCCACATATGCAACAATATCTTTCTTCATCCTACGCCACCAATAATCTTGCCGCAAGTCCTGATACATCTTCGCGGAGCCTGGGTGAATAGATGTCACGACCCGGATTTCCCACCCTCGGGAGTCGTGATGGCGCCTACTAACGGAGCTAGGCAAGCCAAATATTTAAACATTTTCGGATGACAACACAACAATAATAAAACAACGAGTCTTTAAATAAATGCGGAAGTCTAAAAAAAGGGACATAATAACTGAAAACCCAAAATGTGGAAGTTTAATATTTCTCTACCCAAGACTGGAGTCACTATCTCACGAACTACTAAAGAGTGCTAAAAATAAGTCTGAATAGAAATACATAAATGTTTGTCTCGGTACAATGGAAACAAACTGAAACATAGAAAGGGACTCCGGCCTGCGAACGCCAGCTAGGCTACCTCGTAAGTCCCTGGACTGAAGTCAGCTCCCGATCGATATCCTACTGCATCACCCTTCGTGCTTTCCCTCACATGACTCTCATATCATGGCACGGAATGGAATCAGAGCACGGAATGTCCCTTCGTGCATAAATAATCAAAACATGGCACGGAATGACCCTTCGTGCAAATATATTCAAAACATGGCACGGAATGACCCTTCGTGCAAATATAATCAAAACATGGCACGGGATGACCCTTCGTGCAAATATAATCAAAACATGGCACGGAATGACCCTTCGTGCAAATATAATCAAAACATGGCACGGAATGACCCTTCGTGCATTATCACTCTTCCTCACCCAAACAGTAATCACAACCAAACGGGGCGAGGAGATAAACAAATAATAAGAAATGTCCCGGCAAGGGAATTACACAATTAACAGCTAAATCCCGGCAAGGGAGCAACAAAAATACTTTCACATCCCGGCAAAGGAGATAATCAGTATACTCAAACCACCCCGGCAAGGGATTAATCACATCACTTTCTATTTCTTTCATTTCTTACTCAATAGTCTTTTTATCGTTCGAGCCGACGCTACAAAGAATTTATAATTCATAATTAGTCCTCATACTCTTCACATTGCATAGAATTCATCAATTAACATGGAAGAGTCATAACAATATCAGGATAAGTACATACAAGGTCCCACGGTCATGCTAGACACCGGTGTATAGATACTCGTCACCATGCCTATACACCGTACTCGATCATTTAGCAATTAGCAAATAATAACACTCTAATCCTATTCCTTCAAGTCAAAGTTAGATCAAACACTTACCTCGAATGCTCCAAACTCAACTCAATCCTCTAGTATAGCTTTACCCCTCGAATTCACCACCAAACCGCTCGAATCTAATAACAAATTACTTAAAAGTATCAACCACTGCTAATCGAATAAATTTGAATGCATGAAAAAGGAATTTTCCCAAAGTTATACTCAAAATTCCCAAAATGCCCCTGGGCCCACGTGGTCAAAACTCGAGGTTCGAACCAAAACCCAATTAACCATTCCCCCATGAACTCAGATATGTGAGTTATTTTGGAATGGACCTCAAATTGAGGTCCAAAACCCCCAAATTTAGGAACCCTAGTTCTACCCTAAATTCCCAAATTCCCCCATTAAAATCTTTGTTTTGAAGTTGAAATTATGTTTAAGGATGTTAACGAGTATAGAAAAATTAGTTAGAAATCACTTACCAATCGTTTTGAAGAAGTACAATCGTTTGGAAAATCGCCTCTTATGTTTTGGGTTTTGAAAAAGTGAAAAATGACTGAAAATCCCGA
The DNA here is from genome assembly GCF_001879085.1 of Nicotiana attenuata. Lineage (NCBI taxonomy): Eukaryota > Viridiplantae > Streptophyta > Magnoliopsida > Solanales > Solanaceae > Nicotiana > Nicotiana attenuata. Next base: position 15,847 of record NW_017670831.1, on the reverse strand, counting down.
TTTTATATACTGTACTGGAGACCCGGCGCGGACCGCACAAAAATGCCCCGCGGCCGCGCCTTGGAAGGGAGGGAAAACAACTCTCTGAACCTACCCAGCGCGGACCGCACTATTTTGGTGCGCGGCCGCGCTGGAGGAATGGACCAAAATTCCCACTCTCTGAATCTCCCAGCGCGGACCGCGCTGATATGGCACGCGGCCGCGCTGGGCGACCTAGGACTACTGGCCCTCTGAACCTAGCCACGCGGACCGTGCAGAAATGCACCGCGGCCGCGCGGCTTCCATCGCGGACCGCGCGGAAATGACCGCGGCCGCGCTGGGGGCCTGCAACACCTGTACCTGCAAATTTCTGATACTTTTAAGTCTAAGACCCTCCTGGGACCCACTAAAAACTCACCCGAGCCCTCGGGGCTCCAAACCAAACATGTACATAACTCCAAAAATATCCTACGGACTCATCCGTGCAATCAAATCGCCAAAACAACATCGAATTAGGCCTCAAGACCCATGATTTCCTTCCAATTGCCATGAAACATCAAATTTTACTGCTTCTAGCTCAAAACACATCAAATGACGTCCAAATCTAACCAAACTTCACAGCAATTGCTTAACTCATATCTAAGACTTGTGCAGGGCGTCGGAACCAAAATACGAGCCCAACAGCACAGTCTTCTAAACAAATAACACTTTCCAATTCTTTAATTATTTTCAGAAAACAATTTCACGTCAAAATTCATTCCTCGGACTCGGGACCTCGGAATTTGATTCCGGGCACACCCCCAAGTCTCATATTTTCCTACGGACACTCCGGGACTGTCGAATCACGAGTCCAGGTCCGTTTGCCCAAAATGTTGACCGAAGTCAAACTTAATAAATTAAAACATCAAAATTTTATTATCTTTCTCACAAATTCATATTTAAACGTTCTGGCTACGCGCCCGGACTGCGCACACAAATTCGAGGCAACCCCCAAGTGAGGTTTTCACGGCCTCAGAAATACGGAGTGAGTAGGAATACAGGTGATGACCCTTTTGGTCGTCACATTATCCACCTCTAAAATAACCGTTCGTCCTCGAACGGACAAGAGAAAGAAGTACCTGAGTCGGGAAAAAGGTGGGGATAACGGCCCCGCATATCAGACTCGGACTCCCAGGTCGATGCCTCAGGAGGCTGACCTCTCCACTGAACACGAACAGAAGGAAAACTCTTGGACCTCAACTGACGAACCTGCCGGTCTAGAATAGCTAGCGGCTCCTCCTCATATGATAAGTCCTTGTCCAACTGGACAGTACTGAAGTCTAACACATGGGTAGGAACGCCGTGATACCTACGAAGCATAGATACATGGAAAACTGGGTGCACGGCTGATAAGCTAGATGGCAATGCAAGTCTATAAGCCACCTCACCCACTCGATCAAGAATCTCAAACGGGCCGATGTACGTAGGGCTAAGCTTGCCCTTCTTCCCAAATCTCATCACGCCCTTCATAGGCGACACTCGGAGCAATACCCGCTCACCAACCATGAAAGCTACATCTCGAACCTTACGGTCTGCATAACTCTTCTGCCTAGACTGAGCTGAACGAAGCCTCTCCTGAATGATCTTGACCTTGTCTAAGGCCTCCTGAACTAAATCTGTACCCAATAACCGAGCCTCTCCCGACTCAAACCACCCAACCGGAGACCGACATCGCCTACCATACAATGCCTCATATGGGGCCATCTGAATGCTGGACTGGTAGCTGTTGTTGTAGGCGAACTCTGCTAAAGGAAACAACTGGTCCCACGAGCCTCCAAAATCAATGACACAGGCTCGGAGCATATCCTCCAATATCTGAATAGTCCTCTCGGACTGGCCGTTCGTCTGAGGGTGGAACGCTGTGCTCAACTGAACATGGGTGCCCAACTCCTGCTGAACTGCTCTCCAGAAGCGCGAGGTAAACTGCGTACCCTGGTCTGAAATGATAGATGTTGGCACCCCATGAAGGCGAACAATCTCTCGGATGTAGATCTCGGCTAACCTCTCCGATGAATAAGTGGCTGCAACAGGAATAAAATGCGCTGACTTGGTCAGCCTATCAACAATGACCCAAATAGCGTCAAACTTCTTCCGAGTCATCGGGAGTCCAGTAACGAAATCCATAGTAATCCTCTCCCACTTCCACTCGGGGAGCTAAATCCTCTGAAACAAACCACCAGGCCTCTGATGCTCATACTTAACCTGCTGACAATTCAAACATCTAGCCACATATGCAATAATATCCTTCTTCATCCTGCGCCACCAATAAAGCTGCCGCAAGTCCTGATACATCTTCGCGGCGCCCGGGTGAATAGAATACCGAGAACTATGGGCCTCCGCTAAGATCAACTCTCGAATCCCGTCGACATTGGGCACACAAACTCACCCCTACAATCTCAAAACACCATAATCATCTAAGGTCACCTTCGTGGCACCTCCACGCTGCATCGTGTCTCTCAGGACACACAAATGGGAATCATCAAACTGCCGATCACGGATACACTCCAATAATGAAGAACGAGCGACCGTACAAACTAACACTCTGCTAGGCTCAGAAATGTCCAACCTCACAAATCGATTGGCTAGGGCCTGAATATCCAAAGCAAGCGGTCTCTGGCTGACCGGAACATAAGCAAGACTACCCATGTTGGCGGACTTCCTACTCAATGCATCGGCCACCACATTGGCTCTCCCCGGGTGGTACAAAATAGTAACATCATAATCCTTCAGTAGCTCCAACCACCTCCCCTGCCTCAAGTTCAACTCCTTCTACTTGAACAAGTACTGCAGACTCTTGTGATCAGTTTACACCTCACACGTCACGCCATATAGGTAATGCCTCCAAATCTTCAAAGCATGAACAATGGCTGCCAACTCTAGATCGTGAACTGGATAATTCTTCTCATGGATCTTCAACTGCCTTGAAGCATAAGTAATGACTTTGCCATCCTGCATCAATACCGCACCAAGCCCAATACGGGGAGCATCACAATAAACTGTATAAGGCCCTGAACCTGTGGGCAAAATCAATATCGGTGTCGTAGTCAGAGCTGTCTTGAGCTTCTGAAAGCTCGCCTCACACTCATCTGACCATCTGAACCGGGCACCCTTCTGGGTCAATCTGGTCATCGGGGCTGCTATGGATGAAAATCCCTCTACGAACCGGCGGTAATAACCTGCTAACCCCAAGAAACTCCGAATCTCAGTAGCTGATGATGGTCGAGGCCAGTTCTTGACTGCCTCAATCTTCTGCGGGTCCACCTGAATACCCTCTGCTGATACAACATGACCCAGAAATCCGACCGAACTCAACCAGAACTCGCACTTCGAGAACTTAGCATACAACTGACTATCCTTCAGAGTCTGAAGAACCACCCTAAGGTGCTGCTCGTGCTCCTCCTGGCTGCGGGAGTACACCAAAATATCATCAATAAAGACTATCACGAACAGGTCCAAGTACGGTCTGAACACTCGGTTCATCAACTCCATAAATGCGGCTGGGGCATTGGTCAACCCAAATGACATGACCAAAAACTCATAATGCCCATACCGAGTGCGGAATGCTGTCTTAGGGACATCGGACGCCCTAATCCTCAGCTGATGGTAGCCAGATCTCAAGTCTATCTTTGAAAACACCTTTGCACCCTGAAGCTGGTCAAACAAATCATCAATCCTCGGCAGTGGATACTTGTTCTTTATCGTCACCTTGTTCAATTGCCGGTAATCAATGCACATCCTCATCGATCCATCCTTTTTCTTCACAAATAACACCGGCGCACCCCAAGGAGAAACACTAGGCCTGATGAAACCCTTCTTTAGCAAATCTTGCAACTGGTCCTTTAACTCCTTCAACTCTGGCGGGGCCATGCGATACGGCGGAATAGAAATGGGCTGCGTGCCCGGAGCCAGATCAATACAAAAATCGATGTCCCTGTCGGGCGGCATACCCGGCAGGTCTGAAGGGAAAACCTCGGGGAACTCCCGAACAATAGGAACAGAGTCAATAGAAGGAACCTCCATGCTGGAATCGCGAACATACGCCAGATAAGCTAAACACCCCTTCTCGACCATGCGTCGAGCCTTCACATATGAAATAACACTGCGGGTGGCATGACCTGGGGTCCCTCTCCACTCCAATCGGGGCAAATCCGGCAAAGCCAAGGTCACGGTCTTGGCGTGACAATCCAAGATAGCATGATACGGGGACAACCAATCCATCCCTAATATAACGTTAAAGTCCACCATGTCTAAGAGCAATAAATCAACACGGGTCTCAAGACCCTCAAACACTACCACACAGGAGCGATGCACTCGGTCGACCACTATAGAATCACCCACCGGTGTAGATACATGAACAGGAATACTCAAAGCATCACTAGGCATGACCAAGTACGGTACAAAAATAGGACGACACGTACGAATACGTAGACCCAAGGTCAAATAGCACTAAAGCATCTCTAATACGAATCAGAATGGTACCTGTAATGTCTGCATCTGAAGACTCAGCCTCTAGCCTGGCTGCTGGCTGGCCTCTACCTCTAGCGACCTGAACTCCACCTCTATGACTTCTACCTCCACCTCTAACACCTCTGCCACCACCTCTAATTGGCTGGGCAGGCTGAGGAACCTCTGGTGCCCGAATCCTAGTACGAGAACTCTGATACTGAGAGCTGCTCAAAGCTTGAGGGCAAAATCTGACAATGTGCCTCGGATCACCACAAGCATGGCAAGACCTCGTCTGCTGCGGCTGATCACCCCTCAACCTCGGGCAAACCCTCCTGTTGTGACCATACTCACCACACTCATATCATCTACACGAATGCTGCAGCTGAGGAAACTGAGGCTGACCCTGTCGACCTGAATGACCACCTGAAGTACCATGAGCGACCTGGAGAGCTGACTGAAAAGGCCTAAGAGGATGGCCTCTACCATAAGAACCTCTACCTCCAGACAAGGTACCACTGAATCTGCCTGCACGACGTGGCCTCTTATCCGACCCATGACCACCTCCCTGTGGCAAAACCCTCTCAACTCTACGGCCCACATCGGCCGCCTCCTGAAAAGTGATCTCGCTCCCGGCCTGAGCCACTGTACCCGGCTGACCTGCCACCACTAGCTAAACTCCTTGAAGGAAACCCGCTCGAATGACGCTCTCCACAAAGCCTACCAATCTAACCAAAGCGTCTTGAAGAACTGGGGTGGCTATGAACCCCTCTGGGACCTGAGCTGGGCCCACCGGAGCTGCTGGAGCTGGGATCTCCTCGTCATAACCAATCTGAGGCTCCACCTCTGGGGCTCGGGCTGCTGCGCGGTAGAAGAGGAAGCACGTGTTCTCGCCATCTGTGAAAGAACAGAGTAGAAATTCAATCGGTACTTGAGAAGTAGAACCGCACGACAGGAAATAACAAATGTGAAACTTTCCTAACTCTGTAGCCTCTGGGTGATAAATACAGACATCTCCGTACCGATCCCTCAGACTCTACCGAGTTTGTCCGTGAGTTGTGAGACCTATGTAACCTAGTGCTCTGATACCAACTTGTCACGACCCGGATTTCCCACCCTCGGGAGTCGTGATGGCGCCTACTAATATGAGCTAGGCAAGCCAACTCAATTTACTTCTTTTAGCAATTATCGTCCATTTAATGAAAACAAAACATAATATGATAAAGCGGAAGTCTCAAATATAATTAACCGAAAGAAATGCGAAAGTTTAACAAAATTCTCTACCCAATATTGGTGTCACAATACTCACGAACGACTAGAGAATACTAAATACAAGGTTTGAATGAAACATAGAACTGTCTGCTTCGGTACAAATGACAACAAATTGAATAAAATAGAATAGGACTCCAGGCCTGCGGACGTCAGCAGGGCTACCTCGAATGTCCCTGGACTTAAAGCTCACTCCTAGAATGCTACTGCTACTCAAATGCTGCTCCAACACCTGGATCTGTGCAAAAAGATGCACAGAGTGTAGCATCAGCACAATCGACCCCATGTGCTGGTAAATGCCTGGCCTAACCCCGGCGAAGTGGTGACGAGGCTAGACCAGACTACCAGATAAACCTGTGCAGATATATATACAAGTACAACAAAATAATAGCGGAAAGTAAACAATTAAAACTGGGAGGGGAACATGCTTATGGGGTAGCAGATAAAACGGAATGTCAGGAATAACAAAAGAAACTACATCTGATTTCTTCTAACACAGAATAAGGGAAAACAAACCACTTTCACTTGTTTCAATTTCCTCTCGTTGCAGGCGTGCAACTCGATCCCATTTCTCATAATATCACATGGTAGGCGTACCACTCGGTCCCATTTCATAATATCACGCAGTAGGCGTACCACTCGCTCCCATTTCATAATATCATGTGGTAGGCGTACCACTCGCTCCCATTTCATAGTATCACGTGGTAGGCGTACCACTCGCTCCCATTTTATAGTGTCACGTGGTAGGCGTACCACTCGCTCCCATTTTATAGTATCACGTGGTAGGCGTACCACTCGCTCCTATTTCATAGTATGTCATGGTCGGCGTGCCACACGATCCCATTTCATAATATCTCGTGGTCGGCGTGCCACACGATCCCATTTCTTTCAACACAATACACAAAATAATCCCGGCAAGGGAGAAAGATGTTATAATAAACTATCCCGCCAAGGGAACAAGATAATATAATAAACTATCCCGGCAAGGGAACAAGATAATATAATAAACTATTCCGGCAAGGGAGATCCAGCCATAACCAAACTTACTCAATTTCTACTTAACACAATTAAATCAATACTCAGTCTCATCAATTACTGGCTCAGTGTTAAAGATTTCCAACCAAGTCCTCATAAACAACAATTAAGAATTCGATAATATAGCAATTCAGGACTCACGGTAATGCTCGACATTAGTGTATGGATACTCGTCACCGTGCCTATACACCGTAGTCGACAAATAGCAATTAGCAAATAAGACTCTACTCCTATTCCCTCAAGCCAAAGTTAGACCAAACACTTACCTCAACTTCCACGGCTAAATCAATCCACAACGATCGCTTTTCCTCTCGAATTCGGCTCCAACTCAATCAAATCTAAGAAATAATGACTTTATAATATCAATAATAGCTAAACAAATCAAACCCAATGCCTAAATATGGATTCCCAACCTTTCTTCCAAAAATTCCAAAATCGACCCCGGGCCCGCTTGGTCAAAACACGAGGTTCGAACCAATTCCATATCACCCATTCCCCCACGAGCCCGAATATACAATTTGTTTTCAAATTTGACCCCAAAACGAGGTCAAAATCGAAGAAAATCGAAAAACCCTAACTCTACCCATTTCCCCCAATTCCCACCCTAATCTATGTGATTTAAGCTTAGGAATTCACTAACTAATGAGAGAAAATGAAGGAAATAGGTGGAAAATTACTAACCCAAATGGTCTTGAAGAATGGGGGCTTCAATGGACTCCTAGAGCTTGGGGAAGAAGAGAGCTCGTGAAAATTTTGGACTAAAACCCGTATGTACTGTTTCTTAAAACTTAAAAAAAATCGCTGAACGAAGTTGTTCTATGTGTTCGCGACATAGGGAGTCGCGTTCGCGAAACAGGGGAAACTGGAAGCATCGCGTTCGCATGGGAGGGCTGCGAACGCGAAGAGTAAAATTACTGGGGGTCCAAGGTTGGCCTACGTGAACGCGTATCAGGAGACGCGAACGCGATGGAGGAAACAGCAAAGCATCGCGATCGCGATGGCCAGAACGCTTACGCGAAGGAGGAAAAGCTCAAGGCTACGCGAACGCGATAGGGTGAGTGCGAACGCGAAGAAGGGAATTACTGTGCACCAGCAGTAGGATTTCTGCAATTTTTCCTAACTCCAAAACTACTCCGAACACCTCCGAAATCACTCCCAAGCCCTCGGGGCTCCTAACCAATCACACACACTAACTCAACAACATACTACGAACTTAACCGTGCGATCAAATCGCCAAAATAACATCAAAAACGAGGAATCAAACCTCAAAATCATCACTTTTTCTTCAAACTTTAAACTTTAGAACTTTAAGTCCGAAACACGTCAAATGTCACAGAAAGTGCTTAAACCACATATAGGACCTGTACCGAGCGCCGGAACCAAAATACGGGCCCGATACCAACACTATATAATCCATTTTCATTTCAAATTTCCATATTAATTTCAGAAAAACAATTTCTCAAAAAAATTTATTTCTCGGGCTCGGGACCTCGGATTTCGATTCCGGGCATACGCCCGAGTCCCATATTTTTCTACGGACCCTCCGGGACCTTCATGTCACGGGTCCGGGTCTGTTTCCCCAAAATGTTGACCAAAGTCAACTTTAATCATATTAATGTCCAAATTCATCGATTTTTACAAAGAATTCATATTTAAGCTTTCCGGCTACGCACCCGGACTGCACATGCAAATCGAGGCAAGTAAAAGTGAGGTTTTCAAGGCCTCGGAAGCACGGAATGAAAGAGAAAGCAGGTGATGGCCCTTTGGGTCATCACAATGCATCTTAGTAGGTTAGAAGTCGATGAATCAATTTACAAGTGTATCAATACCTAAAAGAACCCGGCCTTGTGTTCCGAGCGCTTCATGTACATATGTAGGTTATAAGTCGAGGATTCTAATTCAATTTAAAATTATGTACATATATATATATATATATATATA
>NW_017670831.1:0-7131 GCF_001879085.1 Nicotiana attenuata | reverse complement strand
CACATCACTGGATTCTCATTCCTTTCATTTCTTACTCAATAGCTTTTTATCGTTCGAGCCAACGCTCCAAAGAATTTACAATTCATAATTAGTCCTCATACTCTTCACATTGCATAGAATTCATCAATTAACATGGAAGAGTCATAACAATATCAGGATAAGTACATACAAGGACCCACAGTCATGCTAGACACCGGTGTATAGATACTCGTCACCATGCCTATACACCGTACTCGATCATTTAGCAATTAGCAAATAATAACACTCTAATCCTATTCCTTCAAGCCAAAGTTAGATCAAACACTTACCTCGAATGCTCCAAACTCAACTCAATCCTCTAGTATAGCTTTACCCCTCGAATTCACCACCAAACCGCTCAAATCTAATCAAAAATTACTTGAATGTATCAACCACTGCTAATCGAATAAATTTGAATGCATGAAAAATGAATTTTCCCAAAGTTTTACTCAAAAATTCCCAAAATGCCCTCGGGCCCACGTGGTCAAAACCCGAGGTTCGAACCAAAACCCGATTACCCATTCCCCCATGAACTCAGATATGTGAGTTATTTTGGAATCGGACCTCAAATTGAGGTCCAAAACCCCCAAATTTAGGAACCCTAGTTCTACCCTAAATTCCCAAATTCCCCCATTAAAATCTTTGTTTTGAAGTTGAAATTATGTTTAAGGATGTTAAGGAGTATAGAAAAATCAGTTAGAAATCACTTACCAATCGTTTTGAAGAAGTAGAATCGTTTGGAAAATCGCCTCTTATATTTTGGGTTTTGAAAAAGTGAAAAATGACTGAAAATCCCGACTTTATATACTGTACTGGAGACACGGCGCGGACCGCACAAAAATGCCCCGCGGCCACGCCGAGGAAGGGAGGGAAAACGACTCCCTGAACTTACCCAGCGCGGACCGCACTAATTTGGTGTGCAGCCGCGCTGGAGGAATGGACCAAAATTCCCACTCTCTGAATCTCCCAGCGCGGACCGCGCTGATATGGCACGCGGCCGCGCTGGGCGACCTAGGACTACTGGCCCTCTAAACCTAGCCACGCGGACCGCGCAGAAATGCACCGCAGCCGCGCGGCTTCCAGCGCGGACCGCGCAGAAATGACCGCGGCCGCGCTGGGGGCCTGCAACACCTGGACCTGCAAATTTCTGATACTTTTAAGTCTAAGACCCTCCCGGGACCCACTCAAAACTCACCCGAGCCCTCGGGGCTCCAAACCAAACATGCATATAACTCCAAAAACATCCTACGGACTCATCCGTGCGATCAAATCGCCAAAACAACATCGAATTAGGCCTCAAGACCCATGATTTCCTTCCAATTGCCATGAAACATCAAATTTTACTGCTTCTAGCTCATAACACGTCAAATGACGTCCAAATCTAACCAAACTTCATAGAAATTGCTTAACTCATATCTAAGACTTGTGCCGGGCGTCGGAACCAAAATACGAGCCCAACAGCACAATCTTCTAAACAAATAACACTTTCCAATTCTTTAATTATTTTCAGAAAACAATTTCACGTAAAAATTCATTCCTCGGACTCGGGACCTCGGAATTTGATTTCGGACACACCCCCAAGTCTCATATTTTCCTATGGACACTCCGGGACTGTCGAATCACGAGTCCGGGTCCGTTTGCCCAAAATGTTGACCGAAGTCAAACTTAATCAATTAAAACATCAAAATTTTATTATCTTTCTCACAAATTCATATTTAAACGTTCCGGCTATGCGCCCGGACTGCGCACACAAATTTGAGGCAACCCCCAAGTGAGGTTTTCACGGCCTCAGAAATACGGGGTGAGTAGGAATATGGGTGATGACCCTTTGGGTCGTCACAATAGAATACCGAGAACTATGGGCCTCCGCTAAGATCAACTCTTGAATCCCATCGATATTGGGCACACAAACTCGCCCCTGCAATCTCAAAACACCATCACTATCTAAGGTCACCTTCGTGGTACCTCCACGCTGCACCGTGCCTCTCAGGACACACAAATGGGGATCATCAACTCTCGATCACGGATACGCTCCAATAATGAAGAACGAGCGACCGTGCAAGCTAACACTCTGCTAGGCTCAGAAATATCCAACCTCACAAATCGATTGGCCAAGGCCTGAATATCCAAAGCAAGCGGTCTCTGGCTGACCGGAATATAAGCAAGACTACCCATGCTGGCGGACTTCCTACTCAATGCATCGGCCACCATATTGGCCTTTCCCGGGTGATACAAGATAGTCACATCATAATCCTTCAATAACTCCAACCATCTCCTCTGCCTCAAATTCAACTCCTTTTGCTTGAACAAGTACTGAAGACTCTTATGATCAGTGTACACCTCACACGTCACACCATATAGGTAATGCCTCCATGTCTTCAAAGCATGAACAATGGCTGCCAACTCTAGATCATGAACCGGAAAATTCTTCTCGTGGATCTTCAACTGCCTCGAAGCATAGGCAATAACTCTGCCATCCTGCATCAATACTGCACCAAGCCCAATATGGGAAGCATCACAATAGGCTGTATAAGGCCCCAAACCTGTGGGCAAAACCAATACTGGTGCCGTAGTCAGAGCTGTCTTGAGCTTCTGAAAGCTCGCCCCACACTTATCCGACCATCTGAACTGGGCACCCTTCTGGGTCAATCTGATCATCGTGCTGCGATAGATGAAAACCCCTCCACGAACCGACGATAGTAGCCCGCTAACCCAAGAAACTCCGAATCTCTGTAGCTGATGCCGGTCGAGGCCAGTTCTTGACTGCCTCTATCTTCTTCGGGTCCACTTGAATACCCTCTGCTGATACAACGTGACCCAGAAATGCAACCGAACTCAACCAGAACTCACACTTGGGGAACTTGGCATATAACTGACTATCCCTCAGAGTCTGAAGAACCACCCTAAGGTGCTGCTCGTGCTCCTCCTGGCTGCGGGAGTACACCAAAATATCATCAATAAAGACTATCACGAACAGGTCCAAGTAAGGTCTGAATACTCGGTTCATCAGCTCCATAAATGCGGCTGGGGCATTGGTCAACCCAAATGACATGACCAAAAACTCATAATGCCCATACCTAGTGCGGAATGCTGTCTTAGGGACATCAGACGCCCTAATCCTCAACTGATGGTAGCCAGATCTCAAGTCTACCTTTGAAAACACCTTCGCACCCTGAAGCTGGTCAAACAAATCATCAATCCTCGGCAGTGGATACTTATACTTTATCGTCACCTTGTTCAATTGCCGGTAATCAATGCACATCCTCATCGATCCATCCTTTTTCTTCACAAATAACACCGGCGCACCCCAAGGAGAAACACTAGGCCTGATGAAACCCTTCTCTAGCAAATCTTGCAACTGGTCCTTTAACTCCTTCAACTCTGGCGGGGCCATGCGATACGACGGAATAGAAATGGGCTGCGTGCCTGGGGCCAGACCAATACAGAAATCAATATCCCTGTCGGGCGGCATACCCGGCAGGTCTGAAGGGAAAACCTCGGGGAACTCCCGAACAATAGGAACATAGTCAATAGAAGGAACCTCCGTGCTGGAATCGCGAACATACGCCAGATAAGCTAAACACCCCTTCTCGACCATGCGCCGAGCCTTCACATATGAAATAACACTGCGGGTGGCATGACCTGGGGTCCCTTTTCACTCCAATCGGGGCAAATCTAGCAAAGCCAAGGTCACGGTCTTGGCGTGACAATCCAAGATAGCATGATACGGGGACAACCAATCCATCCCTAATATAACGTCGAAATCTACCATGTCTAAAAGCAATAAATCAACACGGGTCTCAAGACCCTCAAACACTACCACACATGAATGATGAACTCGGTCGACCACTATAGAATCACCCACCGGTGTAGATACATAAACAGGGATACCCAAAGCATCACTAGGCATAGCCAGGTAGGGTGCAAAATAAGACGACACATAGGAATACGTAGACCCAGGGTCAAATAGCACTGAGGCATCCCTATCACAGACCAGAATAGTACCCGTAATAACAGCATCTGAAGACTCAGCCTCTGGCCTGGCTGGCAAAGTATAACACCGGGGCTGGGCCCCACCTCCCTGAACCATGTCTCTGGGACGATCTGCTACTGGCTGACCCCTACCATTGCCGGTCCGAGCTCTACCTCTACGGTCTCTACCTCTACCTCTATGATCTCTACCCCCACCTCTAGCTGGCTGGGCAAGCTGTGTATCACCTGGTGCCTGAATCATGGGGCGAGGACCCTGCTGCTGAGAGCTACCCGAGGCTCGAGGGCAAAATCTGACAATGTGACTCGGGTCACCACAACCATAACAAGCCCTCGGCTGCTGAGACTGCTGGCCCTGTCGACCTGAATGTCCTCCCCGGAAACTCTGAAGTGGCGGTGCACTGATGGGCTGCTGATCAGAAAAATGCTGCTGAGAACCACCACCGCCTGAAGTACCATGAGAAACCTGGAGTGCTGACTGAAAGGGTCTCGGTGAATGGCCTCTACCATAAGAACCCCTACCTCCAAACGAGGTACCACTGAACCTACCAGAATGACGAGGCCTCTTATCCGACACCTGACCACCTCCTCGTGTCTCCACTCTACGGGCCGCATTGGCCGCCTCCTGAAAAGAAATCTCACTACCAGCTCCCATAGCCATCTGGAGACGGATCGGCTGAATCAATCCATCAATAAACCTCCGCACCCTCTCTCGCTCTGTGGGGAGTATAACAATATCATGGCGTGCCAAATCAATGAACCGAGTCTCATACTGCGTGACTGTTATAGTGCCCCGCTGGAGGCGCTCGAACTGCCTGCGGAGAGCCTCTCGCTGCGTAACTAGGAGAAACTTCTCCAAAAACAACTCTGCAAACTGATCCCATGTCAATGCTGGCGACCCTGCTGGTGTAGATAAACAATAGTCCCTCCACCAAGTCTTGGCGGATCCTACAAGCCGAAAGGTGGCGAAGTCGACCCCATTGGTCTCCACAATACCCATAGTCCTAAGGATTTCATGGCAGCTGAATAAGAAATCCTGTGGATCCTCTGAAGAAGCACCGCTGAATGTGGTGGTGAAGAGCTTGGAGAACCTATCAAGTCTCCACAAAGCATCCGAAGACATAGCCGCTCCATCGCCGATCTGAGTCACAATACCCGGCTGAACCGCCACAGCTGGCTGAGCCACTGGAACCTGAGTCTGGGGAGCTACCTGCTCCGGAGTACGTGTAGTAGGAGTCTGAACCCCTCCTCCAGCCTGAGAAGTGGCTGGTGCTACTGGAAGCAAACCCGCTCTAGTGACGCTCTCCACAAAGCCTACCAATCTGACCAGAGCGTCCTGAAGAACTAGGGTGGCTATGAACCCCTCTGGGACCTGATCTGGGCCCACAGGAGCTGCTGGGGCTTGAGCCTCCTCATCATAATCAACATGAGGCTCCACCTCTGGGACTGCTGCTCGGGGCTGAGCTCTGCCCCGGCCTCGGCCTCTGCCCCTCGCAGGAGCTGCTGCTGGGGACTCGGGCTGCTGCGCGGTAGAAGAGGAAGCACGTGTTCTCGCCATCTCCGAAAGAACAGAGTAGAAGGACAATCAGTATTTGAGAAACAGAATCGCACGACAAGAAAGAGCAAAAGTGAAATTTTTCCTAACTCCGTAGCCTCTGGGGGATAAATACAGACGTCTCTGTACCGATCCCTCAGACTCTACCGAGGTTATCCGTGAGTTGCGAGACCTATGTAACCTAGTGCTCTGATACCAACTTGTCACGACCCGGATTTTTCCCACCATCGGGCGTCGTGATGCCGCCTACTAACGGAGCTAGGCCAGCCATACATTAAACATTCGCTATTCAACCTCAACAATATAATATACTAACAACAGTTAAAGAAATGCGGAAGACTTTAAGTTTAACAAAAAAAGATATAAAAATGCGGAAGTTTGAAACACATCCCTACCCAAAATCTAGTGTCACTAGCTCACGGACTATTATAGAATACTACAACAAGTCTGAATGAAAGAAATACACATGTCTGTTTCGGTACAATGAAAACAAACTGAAATAAGGAAAGGGACTTCGGCCTGCGAACGCCAGCTAGGCTACCTCGAGAGTCCCTGGACTGAAGATAGCTCCCGGATAAGAATCCTACAGCTGCTGTCCAAAAGCTGCTCCTGGATCTGTGCACAAAGAAATGCACAGAGTGTAGCATCAGCACAACCGACCCCATGTGTTGGTAAGTGTCTGGCCTAACCCCGGCGAAGTAGTGACGAGGCTAGACAGGACTACCAAACCAACCTGTACAATTTTATATACAAATATGCAATAAAAGGAAAGAAAATACCGAAACTAAACAGTTAAAAAGGAGGGAAACATACTATGGGGAGAGTACAATTTGGATATAAAGTTCATCAGCGTAATTAAGAAACATGGCACAACAATAATTATCAAAGAATAAGAAATTCAATAGTTGCACGGCATCACCCTTCGTGCTTTTACTCTCAATCTCACCCAAAGCAATCAAATAAAAATGCACGACATCACCCTTCGTGCTTTCCCTCACATAGCTCTCATCTCATGGCACGGAATGACCCTTCGTGCAAATATAATCAATTCAGAGCACGGAATGTACCTTCGTGCATAAATAGTCAAAACATAGCACGGAATGACCCTTCGTGCAAATATAATCAAGAATAGCACGGAATGACCCTTCGTGCAATTTCACTCTTCCTCACCCAAATAACAGTCACAACCAAACGGGCAAGAGGAATAAACAAGTAATATGAACTATCCCGGCAAGGGAATAACACAAATAACAACCAAGTCCCGGCAAGGGAACAATAACAATATCTTTCACAACCCGGCAAGGGCAATACTCACTGTAATCAAACCATCCCGGCAAGGGATTAATCACAACTCTTTTCAATACGTTCATCTCTTACTCAATGGTATTTATCACTCGAGCCAATGCTCCAAGATATTAATATTTCACAACTTATCCCCAAACTCTTCACATTTGCAGAAAAACATGTTGTAGCTTAGAAGAGTTCCAAGTTATCTCAAAAACAAGTACAAACAAGGACCCACGGTCATGCTAGACTCCGGTGTATAGACACTCGTCACCACGCCTATA
>NW_017670830.1:418589-440631 GCF_001879085.1 Nicotiana attenuata | reverse complement strand
ACAATTTACATTTCTGTTGGAGCGGGCCGTCGACCTCGGCATGAATTGCGGGTGTTTATCTGTTACTTGAAAATTTTAAATGTGTAATTGGCCCTACGTGGCTTGACATAAACTGATAAGATAATAAAGAATAGACTTTGGAAGCCCTTGATTTTATTGTTGAAGGTGTTTACCTGTTTTCTGGCTTCACAATTAGAACTTCTATATAAATCCACGATTATTCTCGCACTTACAGAATATTGTTTATTGACCTCTAGCGAGTGTCGAAGTTGGCCATCTCGTCTCTACCCCTTCGGGATTAGGCGGGATACTTACTGAGTACACGTTGATTACGTACTCATACTACACTTCTGTGCATTTTTGTTGCACAGGTACATGATACTTTAGCGGCCTACTGGTCGCAGCAGCACGGACGATTCGGGGACTAGGTGAGTTGCATTATGCGAGGCGACCCGTAGCTCTTTAAAGTCCCTTTCTAGTAACTGTATTTCTTTTCTGTCCATTGTATTCCGGACGGATGTAGTGTTGTATTTTATGTCTTTATCAGTAGTGGCTCATGCACTTGTGACACCGGGTTTCTGGGATGGTTTCAGTAAATCCTTGTACTAATTACTATTATTTAAATTTGAATTCAAGCAATGATCTTATTTTATGTAAAACGGAAAGAAAAACCTTAGATTTTCAAAAGTGTTAAAAGAGGAAGTAAGTGGTAATTTAGTTGGCTAGCCTGACAGCGGTGTCCGGCGCCATCACGACCCGTAGAGGATTTGGGTCGTGACATTTGTAGACAAGAATTGGAATGATCTAAGGTTCTAATTTCCCCTATTGTTCGAATCCTTTCCGCTACGTTTGCTATAAATTTGCCTAAGTCTTCTCTATCGATCATGAGCACTCTGACTGTTGTAACTCTTGTGAGCACGTGATTTTTGCCCTATGTGAAATACTCCTACAAATTAAGAAATGGATTTTTCCCAATTGTTTGCAATTTTATGGGATTTTTGTAGGATTTTGTTAATTATTTGTATTTTTGTGCACGTCTAATTCTGTTAAAATCATGAAAAAATATCATAATATCATGTATTGCATTTAGATTTTGTATTCTTATTTTAGGGTTAATTAGATATTTAATTGCTTTATTAAAATGAAAATCATAAAAATATCATTCATCTACATTTTCTTAGCTTTAAATGCTAGAATAGTATTTTTCTCTTCATTAATTTAGAATTAACTAGTTTTTGTAAATACTATAATTAGATAATTAGCTTAATTTTATAAATTAAATTAATTTAGGATTCAATTTAGGATTTCAATTAATTAAAGAAAAGAAAAAACAAAGGAAAAAAGAAAATTGAAAAAAAGACTTGGTCTTGTTATATTGGGCTAATTTGTTAATTAACCCAAATTTAATTCCCCTTTCTTAACCCAATTTCGCCCAGCCCGGTTTCCCCTACCCGGTCCAACCCCTCAGTAACACCCGAACGGCGTCGTTTTGCCCAGTTAAATCTCAGCCGCTGATCTTCAATGATCTAACGGCTGGGAACTAAGCTTCCCATCCCCATTTAACTGTCATAACAGGCCTCAACCCCCAAACCCTAGAGAACAAACTCATTTCCCCCTCCACTCGTCTCTCTCACCTCCGCCCCATGCCGCCCCCGGAAATCGCCTCACGGCGGCGGCCCGTCTCCAAACCACCCAAAAATTTAACCATGCAATCCTCACCTCCCCCCCTTCTTTCCAAATCTATCAATATTTTTCCCTAAATCCCAGCCAAATCCACCCAATTTCGGATCTGAAACCCAAAAAAAAACCCTAATTTCCTTTTCCTTTTCTGATTTTTGTTCAATTCCGACTCGTTTTGACCTAAATCTTACATTAATAGATTGCTCTAAACAAGAGCAATCGATTGACGATGGTTTTGAGTCATTCCGAGAACATCGGATTCGGACAGGTTCGCCGGATTCCATCCATAATTCATCGATTCCATTCAAGTCCTTATCATTACCTTTTTCCTGGGTTAAACAAGGTAAAATCTCACCTCCCTCTTTTTCTTTAAATACCAATTTGATTTCACCATTGTTTCCTTCATGTTCGAGTCAGTAGTGCTTTTTAGGGAACGTTAAGTTGCTTATTCTTCTTCTAGAGTCATCACTGTCTTCTTTGTCTTTCTTGTTTGAATCATTGTGGTTTTGGTAGTTTCATACTATCCTTAGCCTGTTAGATTACTTATTTTCATTTGAAGTCATTTCAATCTTCTAGTCAGTCTAATTAGTTTTATTCTAGTTTATTAATTATCAATTTTGGTTAAGTAAAGCATGCTTAGATTAATTAGTAAAATTGTGTTGGCTATTCTAGTAGTTAGTTGTTTGCTGTATTTGAAATTATGTGATAGTTTGTTTTGCCTAGATAATTAATTAGTTGTAATTTAGTTTAGAGTATGATTGTCGGCCTATTGTTAGTTTTAGCTTCAATTCTGGTTAGGCATCGTTTGGTATCAACTGAAATTGTGAGGGGTTAATTGAACAATAATGGAAACTTAAGGGTTTTTTTTGAAGGGTGGGCAACTATTGAAATAGGATAAGACCATGTGGGAAGGTTCTAGAATAAGGGGCAGCTGGCCTCATTTGGTTAGCACAAAATGCTGAAGCCAATGAGGGACAGCCAGCTGTCCAAATTCTGTTAAAAAGATGCTTTGTGGCTGAAGGGAATAATTCCCTTATCCTTTTCAGCACATGACACTCTTTATAGAACCCTTCTTCACTGATTTTGGAGAGATTTTTTAGACCCTAAAAAAGACTCAGAAGTTTTTTGCACTGTTTGATTGGGAGTTAGTTTATTTCCTTCTGATTTTTCTTTAGCGAGAATTTAGAAAACTTTTGCTGGATTTCTGGATTTCTGGGTTGAATATGGACTAAATCAAAGCTGGGTGTTGCTGTTATTTGCTGCCTTCCTCACTCATTTTCTTTGCTGAAATCCTTACTTCACTTTGCTTTGTTCTTGATATCCAGGTACTTCTTGGGACTATGTTGACCACTGAAGTGCAATCATGCTTTTTCCTTTGAAATATGTATTCGTAATGTGAATTTTAATGGTTGAAATATTGAGTTTCAGTTCTTTGACATGTGTTTCTCCTGAGTTCCATTGTTTCCTGTTAGCTTAGTTTTCCTCAGTTTTGTTTTAATTGTTTTGGGATCTGTTTGATGGGCAATAGTTTAGTGGGGGAATTTCATATATGAAGGTTTAAATTAGTTCGTCTTTTCATGAATTGTTTAGATTTTCAAGTTAGTAGACAGTTCTTGTAGCTCATTTGTGTTAAAGAATGTTGACTCGGGTATCATGCATGTTCGAAAAAGCACTGTCTGGCTGCTGAACACTCAGCTTAATTGTTTAATTTCAGCATTGCTAGAGTAGTTTGTATATGTACACTAGTATGGTTAATGAGTAGTTTAAAATCCATGTCCATACTTTATTTACTAATTGCAAGTCAGTAAAGTAAAGTATATAATCTGGGCGTTTATGTACCTTGATGTTCAGAATTTCTGTATTGTTTTGCCATGGTTGAATTAGAGGGAGACGGGCGTCATTAGGGCCTTAATGTTGAAGCATTTGTGTATTTAAGTTCAAGTTAATTCATGAATGAGTTTAGAATTCAATCCTTTAATGTTAATGCTAATTGGTGATGAATTAGGACCCATAATATGCTTGTTCAAACATTTTGAATTTTTTAGAATTCGTGTAGTGTTTGCTATATGGGACTAAGCCTTAGAGGGCATTAATACTGAAGGCCCTTCTTCGTTAGAGGTGATTAGGTAGTCTGCTTGGAACCGGGTTCAACGTATATTGTTCTTGTTTCCTTTCGCTTTTTGGGCTCAACTTTGAGCCCTGTTATATTCAGCAATTTTAATTCGTTAAGTTCTTATGTTTGGTATAATGGAAATGATTTTTCTAATACTGGAGGTTTGACCATGGAAAGCTGGGCCTGGTACTTGGCCATTCGAAACTATTGTGGCCTCTTGCCTTTGTCCTCATCCCTGGGCTCTATTTCGAGCCCATTTTTTCTTGTTTTCCTTTTGAAAGATCTTTGAACGATATTGGGCTTACTGCTGGCCCAGAACTCTTTTAAATAATTAAGTGCCTAGTAATTTATCCATTACATACTTATAATTAGTAGTTTTATATTGGACTTCAATTTAGATTAAACCTGAGCATCCATAATTCACTTTAGTCAAGTACAATTCTTTTTAAATAAATTGAGGCGTGCCTTTCATAAATGAATCCCAATCTATGGCCCTCATATTAATGCAAAAACTAGTGCAGAAAAGACTTGGAACATTCATAACTAGTGTAGAAAATATTTTGAACATTCGTAGTTCGCTTTAGGCGTACTATAATAAATTATCATAGCTACGGGTACGGTTCCCGTAATGTAGTTATGGTACATAATTTACAAATCCGGGGTACATTTATGTGACCCGGCCACAGCTTCTAATAATGTTAATAAAATTAAACATGTTGTAGATCGTGGGCACGGTTCCCGTGACACGGTTCGCAATGTGTACCAAACAAACAAGTGTACGACAACCGTAACTTATTCCAGAATAATTCCATAAATAGCTAAAAGCGGTCAAAGGTTAAAAATGAACAATAGGTATAAAATATAATTAATCAGATAAATAGGCCAATAATAATAGTTGAGCGACCGTGCTAAAATCACGGAACCCGGGAATGCCTAACACCTTCTCCCAGGTTAACATAATTCCTTACCCGGATTTCTGTGTTTCGCGGACTGTAAAATAGAGTCAAACTTCCTCGATTCGGGATTTTAAACCGGTGACTTGGGACACCATAAATTATCCCAAGTGGCGACTCTGAATTTGTCACGACCCAAAAACCACTAAGGGTCGTGATGGCGCCGGACACCATTGTCAGGCAAGCCAACACCAATTTAGTAGTAATTTCTTGTTTTAATATTTTTGAAATCGTTTCCTTTATACATTAAACAATAAGTAATGAATTTTACTGAATAGATATTGATGTCTTTAACAAACTTAATAATAAATAATTCCATAATCATCCCAAAACTCGGTGTCACAAGTGCATGAGCAATCACTAAGAAATCAAATAAGGTACAATAGCTGTCCAGAATACAAATTGGACAGAAAATAAATACAATACACTGAATGAGACTATGCTGGCTGCGGGTCGTCTCGAGGAATGCAGCTCACCTAGTCTCCGTATCATCCACGCTGCTACGCCCATTGGGCCACTAGAGATACATGTGCCTGTGCAACCAAAATGCACAGCAAGTGTAGTATGAGTACGAAAACAACGTGTACTCAGTAAGTATCCCGTCTAATCTCGAAGAAGTAGAGACGAGAGGTCGACTTCGACACTTACTAGGGGTCCAATAATGATACGCCAATAAAATAATAAATCAAAGGTTTTAATAAACATGGTTGCAATTTAATAGAATAAAGCAAATAAACAATTCTTTCTTTCATAGGAAATTTCCGAATTCCTTTTCATTATTCATACATTTACCTCAGGCCAGGGTGTGACGACCCGACCCGTCGTCACGTGAGTTACCGCCCCGTTTTCCCCATTTTCTGCTTCTTTATGCTTCATTATAAGAGTCTTGTGTGAACGAGTTGGTTTGGATTGATTTTAGAAGGTAATGAGACACTTAGTCTCTTTAAGGAAGGTTTGGTTTGGAAAAGTCAACCGAATGTTGACTTATGAGTTAGAGGGCTCGGATGTGATTTCCGGTGATTTGGTTAGCTTCGGGGGATGATTTGTGACTTAGGAGCGTGATCGGAAGTGATGTTGGAGGTCCGGTGTAGAATTAGGCTTGAATTGGCGAAGTTAGTATTTTGGCGAATTCCGGTTGATAGGTGAGATTTTGATCCGAGGGTCGTAATGGAATTCCGAAAGTAGCTCTAGCTTCGTTAGGTGATTTGGGATGCGTGGGTAAAATTTCAGGTCATTCGGAGATGTTTTGGTTGGGTTTTTGATCGAATGTGGGTTTCGGAAGTTTTTGAAGAACTTAGGCTTGAATCCGATGTAATTTGATGGTTTTGGTGTTGTTTGTGATGTTTTGATGATTGGAGCAAGTTCGAATGATGTTTTAGGATGGATTGGCACTTTTGGTTGAGGTCCCGGGGGCCTCGGGGTAATTTCGGATGGCCATCGGGATGAATTTTGGACTTGTGTTATTGCTGAGTTTTGTTGGTTCTGGTATTTCCGCATCTGCGGAAATAGGACCGCAGATGCGGTCTCGCAGATGCGGTGAGGGGCATCGCAGGTGCGGATTTTGGCTATTGGGGGATTTCGCAGAAGCGTATGACTTTCCGCAGAAGCGGAGTCCACAGATGCGGATCTTGACCGCAGAAGCGGTCCTGGCTAATAGTGGAACTCCGCAGGAGCGGATTAATTTCCACAAAAGCGAAAACCGCAGAACGGTTTATTGATCGTAGAAGCGAAAATGTCTGGACAGAAAAAGGGTTTTAAAGTTTCATTATGTTCCGCGAGCTAAGGTATTTTCCACCATTTTTGAACATCCTTGAGAGCTTTTGGATGAGAATTGAAGAGGATTTCGACTGGGATTGATTGGAGGTGAGTTCTATGACCTAAATACAGGATTTAATGGTAGAATCAACCTAGAAATTCATGAAAATTTATCAAAAAGGGAAAAGAACTGGGGCTTGAGTTTTGGTATTTCAAATTGGGTTTTGATGGGTCATTTGAGCTCGGATTTGGGAGTTCTTGATATGTATAGACTCGTGGCGACATAAGAAATCCGTTGATGTAAAATCTGCTGGAATTGGAGAATTAGGCCCGAGGCTTGGGTTTTGCAAATTTCGTGATTTTCTGATGTTTTTCGATTCTTTTCGATTGGGTCATGTTCCCTTAGCCTATTGTGACGTATTCGTTGTGGTTTTGGTTAGATTCGACGCGCGAGGAGGCCAATTTGTGAGGCAAGGGCATAGCGAGCTAGGATTTTGGCCGGCTTGAGGTGAGTAATGATAGTAAATGATATCCTGAGGGTTTGAAACCCCGAATATGCACAACGTAGTGCTATATTGAGGTGAAACACGCGCTTAATGACGAGCGCGGGGTTGTTTACTATTGGGGATTGTGACTTGGTCCGTCCCGACTTATGTTTTTACCGCGTATTTGACTGAGATATGTTTATTATTAACATGACTTGGGCCTATTGCCCTATTTTGGGCTTCATGCCGACTACTTGAATCCTTCGTGGACTTTTATCACTGTTTCCTCACTATTTTTATATACTACTTGAACTCAATCCTGTTGAATATACTGTTTTACAAACTCGGCCGCTTTAATTGAAGTTTGAGACTTAAATGATATTTCCACTGTTGTGTGGGCTGAGCACTACTATTTTATTGATGCCCGAGGGGCTTATGATATTTTTTGGACTGAGTGAGGCCGAGGGCCATAAGTGAGGATATATTGAGTGATGTGAGGAGGCTTTCAGGCTTTGTGAGAGATGTGAGGAGGCTTCAGGCCTTAAGAGTGATGTGAGAAGGCTTTCAGGCCTTATGTTGATATAGCGCTTCGGCCGTAAGGGGCCCCTCCGGAGTCTGCACACCCACAGTGAGCGCGGGTACCCATGACCTGAGAGTGAGCCTGAGGGGCAGATATTATGCTGGGTGACTGATGCTGAGCCCGAGGGGCTGATACTGTTCTAAGCGAATGATACTGGGCCTGAGGGGCAGATTTCTACTCACTATTTATTGTTGTTTTACCTGATTTACCTATTTTTAAAAGGAGATTTCATTTGACTCTTTACTGTTTTACTGCGTTAAGTGATTTACTGCCTGATATAGAATTTCTTTGTGCACTTATGTGTTTTCATGCCTTCGGTTATTATTTATTATTATTACTCACTGGGTCGGAGTACTCACATTACTCCCTGCACCATGTGTGCAAATTCAGGCATAGCAGAGTCCGCACCTGAGCACTGATTCCTTCCAGACCAGGCAGCGCTTTGGAGTTACGAGGTAGTTGTTGACGTCCGCAGCCCCTTGTCTCCCCTATCCTTTATCATTTATGTTCTCTTCAGACTATTGTATCAGATTTCATACTTTGTAGACTGGTAGAAAACTCTGTAGTAGCTCATGACTTGTGACACACCGATTTGGGCTGTGTCGGGATGGTTTCCCTTGGTATTATCGTTGTTCCATATTTTTGACTATATTAAGCATGTGTTAGAATTGTTAGTATTAATTAATTGCTTTAAAAGAGGTGTTCGTGTTGTTCTGGCTGGCCTTCACTTCACGAGAGGCGCCATCACGACCGGGTTTGGGAATTGGGTCGTGAAAATTTGGTATCGGGGCCTAGGTTACTAGGTCTCGCGAGTCATGAGCTGGTTTAGTAGAGTCTCGTGGATCAGTACAGAGACGTCTGTACTTATCCTCGGGAGGCTGCAGAACCTTTAGGAAAACTTCACATTCTTGAAATTCTTGTCGTGCGAACTTGTTGATCCGAGTACTAAACTTCTCTTTAATTCTATTCTCTCACAGATGGTGAGGACACGAGCTACCGGGCATGGCGGACGACCACCAGTGCCACCCACTGAGGCCACCAGAGGCCGTGGACGCGGTCGTGGCCGTGGCAGGGGCAGGACAGCAGGGGCAGTGCCTGTTGATCCACCAGCTGCCCCAGCTTAGGATCAGGCTCCAGCAGCACCAGTTCAGGCACCAGCTGTGCCCATCGTGATTCCGGGTCTTCAGGAGGCCTTGGCTTAGATTTTGACAGTTTGCACCGGCCTGGCTCAAACAGTTTCAGCCACCACAGCAGTAGCTACTTCGTAGGCTGGGGGAGGCAATCAGACCCCCGCTGCTCGCACACCTGAGCAGGTAGTGCAGGGATTACAGACTCCAAAGGCACCTCCAGCTCAGCCAGTTGCACCAGTGGAGGAGTTCAGGGTTCCAGCTATGCTTGAGGATGAGCAGGGTCGTCTTGAGAGGTTTGGTGGACTCCAGCCTCCGACATTCAGTGGTGCTGAGGGCGAGGATGCCCAGGGTTTTCTTGACAGATGTCAGCGCATGCTCCGTACAGCAGGGATTCTCGAGTCTAGCGGTGTGGCGTTTACCACCTTTCAGTTTACTAGGGCTGCCTTCACTTGGTAGGAGGCGTATGAGAGGCGTAGGCCGACTGGTGCAGCACCTTTGACTTGGCAGGAGTTCTCCACTCTCTTCTTGGAGAAGTATGTACCGCAGTCCCGTAGAGAGGAGCTGCGCAGGCAGTTTGAGTGGCTACGGCAGGGAGATATGACTGTGTCTCAGTATGAGATGAGGTTTTCGGAGTTGGCTCGTCATGCCGTTTGGATGGTTCCGACTGATCGTGAGCGTATCAGGAGATTTGTTGATGGCCTTAACTACCATCTCCGTGTTCTTATGACTAGAGAGAGAGTACTGGGTGCTACATTCGAGGAGGTGGTTGATATAGCTCGAGAGATTGAGGCGGTTCGCCGTCAGGATCGAGAGGAGAGGGAGGCCAAGAGGCCTCGAGGTTCTGGCAGTTACAGTGGCGCTCCTTCGAGGGGCCAGTTCCAGCATGGTAGGGGTCGTTCTTTCAGGCCCGCTCAGTCGGCTCGTCCCGAGTATCGTGGTGCATCTTCAGGTCGTGGTTATCATGGTTCTCAGCAGGGTCAGCCTTCACTCAGCGCTCTTCCAGCACAGAGTTCATCTCGTGCCCCGTCTGCTCAGGGTTCTTCTAGGCCGAGTGCGTCAGCTAGTCACTCCGGCGCGAGGGGTTCCCTTCAGTCCCACTCTCCAGCACCTGGGAGTTGTTATGAGTGCGGAGAGTTTGGACATATGTGGAGGCAGTGTCCTCGTCGTGCTGCTAGCTCATCTCAGCAGAGGGGTCAGCCCTCGTCTTCTGGTCCAGTTTCTTCAGCACCCGCCCCGCCAGCTAGGGGTGAGGGTCAGGCAGCCAGGGGTCGCCCCAGAGGTGGAGGTCGATCAGGCGGTGGTCAGGCTCGTTTTTATGCTCTTCAGGGCAGGACAGATGCCATTGCTTCA
The DNA here is from genome assembly GCF_001879085.1 of Nicotiana attenuata. Lineage (NCBI taxonomy): Eukaryota > Viridiplantae > Streptophyta > Magnoliopsida > Solanales > Solanaceae > Nicotiana > Nicotiana attenuata. The sequence goes on along the minus strand of NW_017670830.1, from coordinate 430,585 downwards.
GATGCTGTCATTACAGGTATTATTTCAGTCTGCCACAGAGATGCCTCAGTCTTATTTGATCCCGGTTCCACCTATTCTTATGTGTCCTCATATTTTGCTCATTATTTGGGTACGTCCCGAGGGTGTCTTGCCTTACCTGTTCATGTATCTACCCCGGTGGGCGATACTATTGTTGTAGTCATGTTTGGTGACTATTAAGGGTCTGGAGACCCGAGTTGACCTATTGCTATTGAGCATGGTGGATTTTGATGTTATTTTGGGTATGGACTTGTTATCTCCGTGTCATGCTATTCTAGACTGTCATGCTAAGACAGTCACTTTGGCTATACCGGTTGTACCGAGGATCGAGTGGCGTGGTGTGACTGATTATGCTCCTAGCAGGGTGATTTCATTCTTAAAGACCCAGCGTATGGTTGGGAAGGGTTGCTTTTCATATTTGGCATTTGTGAGGGATGTTGGAGCCGAGACTCCTAGCAATGATTCTGTCCCAATTGTGAGGGAGTTTCCCGATGTATTTCCTGCAGACCTGCCGGGCATGCCACCGGACAGGGATATTGATTTTGGTATTGATCTGGTGCCGGGCACTCAGCCCATTTCCATTCCGCCATATCGTATGGCACCTGCGGAGTTGAAAGAATTGAAGGATCAGCTTCAGGAACTCCTAGATAAGGGGTTCATTCGGCCTAGTGTGTCACCATAGGGTGCACCGGTTCTGTTTGTGAAGAAGAAAGATGGAACCATGAGAATGTGCATTGACTACAGGCAATTGAACAAAGTAACAGTGAAGAACAAGTATCCCCTACCTCGCATTGATGATTTATTTGACCAGCTTCAGGGAGCGAGGGTGTTCTCCAAGATTGATCTCCGTTCGGACTATCACCAGTTGAAGATCAGGGATTCAGATATTATTAAGACTGCTTTCAGGACTAGATATGGGCACTATGAGTTTCTTGTTATGTCTTTTGGGCTGACTAATGCCCCAGCAACGTTCATGCATTTGATGAACAGTGTATTTCGGCCTTATCTAGATTCGCTCGTTATTGTTTTTATTGATGATATTCTGGTGTACTCGCGTAGTCAGGAGGAGCACGCGTAGCATTTGCGAGTTGTATTGCAGAGATTGAGGGAGGAGAAACTTTATGCAAAGTTCTCCAAGTGTGAGTTTTGGCTCAGTTCAGTGGCTTTCTTGGGGCACGTGGTGTCCAGTGAGGGTATTCAGGTCGACCCGAAGAAGATAGAGGCGGTTCAGAGTTGGCCTAGACCGACCTTAGCCACAGAGATTCATAGTTTCCTTGGTTTGGCAGGTTATTATCGCCGGTTTGTTCAGGGATTTTCCTCTATTGCATCGCCCTTGACCAAGTTGACTCAGAAGGGTGCTCCATTTGTATGGTCGGACGAGTGCGAGGAGAGCTTTCAGAAGCTCAAGTCAGCTTTGATCACAGCTCCAGTATTGGTTTTGCCATCAGCTTCAGGTTCTTATACTGTATATTGTGATGCTTCGAGAGTTGGGATTGGATGAGTATTGATGCATGAGGGTAGAGTTATTGCTTATACTTCTCGTCAGTTGAAGCCCCACGAGAAGAACTACCCTGTACATGATTTGGAGTTGGCTGCTATAGTTCATGCTTTGAAGATTTGGAGGCACTACTTGTATGGCGTATCTTGTGAGGTATTCACCGATCATCGCAGTCTTCAGCATTTGTTCAAGCAAAAGGATCTTAATTTGAGGCAGCGGAGGTGGCTAGAGTTACTTAAGGATTATGACATCACCATTCTGTATCACCCGGGGAAGGCCAATGTAGTGGCCGATGCTTTGAGCAGAAAGGCAGTTAGTATGGGGAGTTTGGCGTACATTCCAGTTGGGGAGAGGCCCTTTGCAGTTGATGTTCAGGCCTTGGCCAATCAGTTGGTGAGACTAGATATTTCGGAGCCTAGTCGGGTGTTAGCTTGTGTGGTTTCTAGGTCTTCCTTATATGATCGCATCAGAGAGCGCCAGTATGATGATCCGCATTTGCTTGTCCTTAAGGACAGGGTCCAGCATGATGATGCCAGAGACGTGACCATTGGTGAGGATGGTGTGTTGAGGATGCAGGGCCAGATTTGTGTGCCCAATGTGGATGGGCTTCGGGAGTTGATATTAGAGGAGGCCCATAGCTCGCGGTATTCCATTCATCCGGGTGCCGCGAAGATGTATCAGGATTTGAGGCAGCACTACTGGTGGAGAAGAATGAAGAAAGATATTGTGGGATTTGTGGCTCGGTGTCTCAATTGTCAACAGGTGAAATATGAGCATCAGAGACCTGGTGGACTTCTTCAGCAGATGGATATTCCCGAGTGGAAGTGGGAGAGGATTACTATGGACTTTGTTATTGGACTTCCTCGGACTTTGAGGAAATTTGATGCTATTTGGGTGATTGTTGATCGGCTGACCAAGTCTGCGCACTTCATTCCTGTGTGTACTACCTATTCTTTAGAGCGGCTGACAGGGATTTATATCCGGGAGATTGTTCGGCTGCACGGTGTTCCGGTTTCTATCATCTCAGATAGAGGTACTCAGTTTACTTCGCAATTTTGGAGAGCCGTGCAGAGAGAGTTAGGTACTAAGGTGGAGTTGAGCACAGCGTTTCATCCTCAGACGGACAGACAGTCCGAGCGTACCATTCAGATATTGGAGGACATGTTGCGTGCCTGTGTTATTGATCTTGGGGGTTCTTGGGATGAGTTTTTGCCGCTTGCAGAGTTTTCCTACAACAACAGTTATCAATCGAGCATTCAGATGGCTCCGTATGAGGCATTGTAGGGAGGCGGTGTAGATCTCCAGTTGGTTGGTTCGAGCCCGGCGAGGCTAGGCTATTGGGCACAGAGTTGGTTTAGGATGCCTTGGAGAAGGTGAAGCTGATTCATGAGAGGCTTCGTACAGCACAGTCGTGTCAGAAGAGTTATGCAGACCGAAAGGTTCGAGATGTGTCTTATATGGTTGGTGAGAAGGTCTTGCTGAAGGTTTTGCCCATGAAGGGTGTTATGATGTTTGGAAAGAAAGGGAAGTTGAGTCCGCGGTTCATTGGGCCTTTTGAGGTACTTAGGAGAATTGGGGAGGTGGCTTATGAGCTTGCCCTGCCACCCAGCTTGTCGGGCGTGCATCCAGTTTTTCATGTTTCTATGCTCCGGAAGTATATTGGAGACCCGTCCCATGTTCTAGATTTCAGTACAGTTCAGTTGGAGGGTGATTTGACTTATGATGTGGAGCCAGCAGCCATTTTGGATCGTCAGGTTCGGAAGTTGAGGTCAAAGGATGTTGCCTCGGTGAAAGTGTAGTGGAGAGGTTGGCCCGCGAAGGAGGCTACCTGGGAGACCGATCGGGAGATGCGGAGCAGATACCCTCACCTATTTGAGGCTTCAGGTATGTTTCTTGACTCGCTCAGGACGAGCGTTTGTTTAAGTTGGGGAGGATGTGACGACCCAACCCGTCGTCACGTGAGTTACCGCCCCGTTTTCCCCATTTTCTACTTCTTTATGCTTCATTATAAGAGTCTTGTGTGAACGAGTTGATTTGGATTGGTTTTAGAAGGAAATGAGACACTTAGTCTCTTTAAGGAAGGTTTGGTTTGGAAAAGTCAACCGGATGTTGACTTATGAGTTAGAGGGCTCGGATGTGATTTCTGGTGATTCGGTTAGTTTTGGGGGATGATTTGTGACTTAGGGCGTGATCGGAAGTGATTTTGGAAGTCCGGTGTAGAATTAGGCTTGAATTGGCGAAGTTAGTATTTTGGCGAATTTCGGTTGATAGGTGAGATTTTGATCCGAGGGTCGGAATGGAATTCCGAGAGTTGCTGTAGCTTCGTTAGGTGATTTGGGATGTGTGTGCAAAATTTCAGGTCATTCGGAGATGTTTTGGTTGGGTTTTTGATCGAATGTGTGTTTCGAAAGTTTTTGAAGAACATAGGCTTGAATTCGATGAGAAACGATGGTTTTAGTGTTGTTTGAGGTGTTTTTATGATTGGAACAAGTTTGAATTATGTATTAGGATGAGTTGGTGCTTTTGGTTGGGGTCCCGGGGGCCTCGGGGTGATTTCGGATGGCTAACTGGAGGTTTGAACTTGGAAAAATGTAGCAGAAAAAGCAGCAGTCAGTGCAGCAGGATATTGGTCTTCGCGAATGCGAGTGGGCCACCGCGTTTGCGTAGAAGGATTTGGGGGCCCTGAGTTTTTGTTCTTCGCGTTCGCAGCAGGGTCTCGCGTTCGCATAGGTTCGAGTTCTGGTGCATCGCGTTCGCAGGCAGTGTCTCGCGTTCGCATAAGAGGAATTGAGGACCTGCATTATTTGTTCTTCGCGTTTGCGAGATGAATCACGCGTTCACATAGTTGGAGCAGTTATAGCATCGCGTTCGCGGGTAAGGAACCGCGTTCGCGAAGGGTAATTTGGTCAGAGGCAAGTTTTGTTCATCGCGAACGCGAGAGGTCCCTCGCGTTCGTATAGAGTAAAAAGTCACCTGGGCAGAATCGATTTAAGTCATTTTGTTCCGCGAGCTAGGTTATTTTTCCACCATTGTTGAGCATCCTTGAGAGCTTTTGGACGGGAATTGAAGGGGATTTCGACTGGGATTGATTGGAGGTAAGTTTTATGAACTAAAGACATGATTTAAATGTAGAATCAACCTAGAAATTCATGAAAATTTATCAAAAAGGGGGAAGAACTAGGGCTTGAGTTTTGAAATTTCATATTGGGTTTTGATGGGTCATTCGAACTCGGATTTGGGAGTTCTTGGTATGTATAGACTCGTGGCGAGATAAGGAATCCGTTAATGTAAACTTTTCTGAAATTCGAGAAGTGGGCCCGGGGCTCGGGTTTTGCAAATTTCATGATTTTCGATGTTTTTTGATTCTTTTCGATTGGGTATTGTTCCATCGGCATATTGTGACATATTCGTTGTGGTTTTGGTCAGATTCGATGCGCGAGGAGGCCGAATTGAGAGGCAAGGGCATAGCGAGCTAGGATTTTTGGCCGGCTTGAGGTAAGTAATGATAGTAAATGATATCCTGAGGGTTTGAAACCCCGGATTTGCACAACATAGTGCTATATTGAGGTGAAACACGCGCTTAATGACGAGCGCAGGGTTGTTTACTATTGGGGATTGTGACTTGGTCCGTCCCGTCTTATGTTTTTACCGCGTATTTGACCGAGATGTGTTTATTATTAACATGACTTGGGCCTATTGCCATATTTTGGGCTTCATGCCGACTACTTGAATCCTTTGTGGACTTTTATCACTGTTTCCTCACTATTTTGATATACTACTTGAACTCAGTCCTGTTGAATATACTGTTTTACAAACTCAGCCGCTTTAATTGAACTTTGAGACTTAAATGATATTTCCACTGTTGTTTGGGTTGAGCACTACTATTTTATTGATGCCCGAGGGGCTTATGATGTTTTTTGGACTGAGTGAGGCCGAGGGCCATATGTGAGGATATGTTGAGTGATGTGAGGAGGCTTTCAGGCCTAATGAGTGATGTGAGAAGGAAGGCTTTCAGGCCTTATGAGTGATGTGAGAAGGCTTTCAGGCCTTATGTTGATATAGCACTTGGGCGGTTAGGGGCCCCTCCGGAGTCTGCACACCCACAGTGAGCGCGTGTACCCATATGATCTGAGACCAAGCCCGAGAGGCTGATACTATTCTGAGCGATTGATTCCTTCCAGACCAGGTAGCGATTTGGATTTACGAGGTAGCTGTTGACGTCCGCAGCCCCTTGTCTCCCCTATCCTCTATCACTTATGTTCTCTTTAGACTATTGTATCGGATTTAATACTTTGTAGACTGGTATAAAATTCTGTAGTAGCTCATGACTTGTGACACCCCGGTTTGGGCTGTGTCGGGATGGTTTTCCCTTGTTATTATCGTTGTTCCCGCGTTTATGGTTACCTTAAACATGTGTTATAATTGTTAATGTTAATTAATTGCTTTGAAAGAGGTATTTGCGTTGTTCTGGCTGGCCTTGTCTTTACGAGAGGCGCCATCACGACCGGGTTCGGGATTTGGGTCGTGACAGGTTGTTTATGCAAAACGGCCACAACATAAATGCCATAACATAAATGGCTATTTACTCAACAATAAAGAGGGCAAATAAAGAGGGAAAATTGAAGGGTAGTTTATTTTCTGTTACAAAAACAGTAAACTGAAAATTGGATAACTGAAGTGGATTTAGTATTAGGATTTATTTTAATATTAATATTCTGTTATTAAAACAAATATTTAATAACATTTCTGTTAATATTTTACTATTAACAAATAAATTTTGTGCAAAAATTATTCAATCGATCATTTGACCAAATCCAAATCCGAATCTGAATCCGAGTCCGAAGCCGAAGCCGAAGCCGAAGTCGAGCCGAGCCGAGCCGAGCGAGCGAGAGACGACGACGACGACGGTGCGAGGCTTGCCTTCTTCTCAACTCTTTATGAGCTAGAAGAAGAGCAATTGCTTATATACCAATCAAAAACCTTTTCCTATTCAAATATGGGACAATGTCCCTTTGCCAAGGGGGGAAACTTAAAATTTCACTCAAAAATTTCATTTCCCTCCATTTCCCATTCACCCTCTTTTAAGTATTTAATATACTTAAATAGATAAACCCCCAACAATCCCCCACATGAATGGGGAATGGCTATATCACGAAAACATGCATGAAAAACTGTGTGATCCGCAAGCAAGGATTAATTGCATCTGGATAAGTAGGTTTCCCTTTTGAACTTTCCGTAGTGAAATTATGTTGGATATACTCGTTCAATTGGTAGATTTGATATCTTTGAACTGTCAAACTTTGGTGTATAACTAGACAACCACAAGTCAAACAACCAACCCTTAATCGTCCTTAGTTCTCATTGTTGTGTTCGTTTCAGCCATGAACACCGCCTGGTTTCATAAGTGCGTAGAGAACTGGCCTTCCAAAGTTCTCCTTGAAGCGGCTAACACTTCACACTTACATAGGTGATTCCTAAACGTGCCATCCCGTAGATACACTATTTGATATACTCCGTATCAAATTTAGAAATCATTAAAAAGCCTTAATGCTTTATCCTTGGTACTGAACATTGTCTCATCACGAGTATGGACCAAAAGTTTAGTTGATAATGTTGAACCGTCATTAATGACTTTGTTTGATCTCCTTGAACCTAGATCTTGGGATCTCCAGTCTTCTACGTAGTGTTACCGCCACTATAACTTGTTCTCGGCCACAGTCCCATTCCCTTGATGATTTCTCAACTACCTCTCTAGTTAGGCCTTTTGTAAGTGGATCCGACACATTATCACTTGACTTTACATAATCAATCGTAATAGTTCCTCTAGAGAGTAATTGTCTAACAATTTTATGTCTTTCTAGTAATGACGGGATTTACCATTATACACAATGCTCCCAGCTCTTCCAATTGCCACTTGACTATCACAATGTATGCATATTGGTGCCAACGGTTTGGGCCAAAATGGAATATCTTCCAAGAATTCCGGAGCCATTCAGCTTCTTCATCGGCTTTATCCAAGGCTATGAACTCAGCCTCCATTGTAGAGCGAGCAATACAAGTTTGTTTGGATGACTTCCAAGATACCGCTCCTCCACCAATAGTGAATACATATCCACTTGTGGACTTCGAATCAGCTGAACCGGTGATCCAATTTGTATCACAGTATCCCTCAATGACGCAAGATATTTACTGTAGTGCAAAGCAAAGTCCTAGGTATGTACTAAATACTCCAAAACACGTTTCATGGCCATCCAATGAGATTGACCTGGATTGCTCGTATATCGACTCAATTTACTTATAGCACAAGCTATATCTGGTCGTGTACAGTTCATGATGTACATTAAGCAGCCCAACACACGAGCATAATCTAATTGTGATATGCTTTGGCCTTTATTCTCTGCTAATGCACGATTCGCGTCAGTGGGAGTCTTTGCAACTTTAAAGCCCAAGCGCTTGAATTTTTCAAGCACTGTTTTAATATAATGATTTTGTGACAATACCAGACCTTGAGAAGTCTTATGGATATTAATTCCCAGAATTAAATCAGCAACTCCCAAGTCTTTCATATCAAACTTGCCAGTTAGCATGCGCTTAGTCGCATTTATGTTGGCAATGTCATTACTCATTATCAGCATATCATCCACATATAAACAAATAATGACTATGTGATTTGGAACATTTTTAATGTACACACATTTATCACATTCATTTATTTTAAAACCATTTGACAACATTGTTTGGTCAAATTTCGCATGCCATTGTTTGGGTGCTTGTTTTAGTCTGTAAAGGGACTTAACAAGTCTACATACCTTCTTTTCTTTACCTGGAACCACAAACCCTTCAGGTTGTTCCATATAAATTTCTTCCTCCAACTCTCCATTTAAGAAGGCTGTCTTAACATCCATTTGATGAATTTCAAGACCATAAACTGCAGCTAACGCTACTAACGTTCGTATGGACGTAATTCTTGTAACTGGAGAGTATGTATCGAAATAGTCAAGACCTTCTCGTTGTCTATACCCTCTGACCACAAGTCTTGCCTTATACTTGTCAATAGTGCCATCATCTTTCATTTTCCTCTTAAAGATCCATTTAGAACCCAACGGTTTATTTCCAGGAGGAAGATCAACCAATTCCCATGTATGGTTGTTCAGTATGAATTCTATTTCACTATTGACTGCCTCTTTCCAAAACAATGATTCCGAAGAAGACATAACTTCTTTAAATATTTGAGGCTCATTTCCAATAAGAAAGTCACAAAATCTGGTCCAAATGAAGTACACGTTCTTTGACGTTTACTACGTCTTGGATCCTCCTAGTTAAGTGTACTTTCTTTTGTTTCTTCCTGAGTTCATTTAGATCCTTCACCAATCGACCCACATTTCTTTTTATACGGATATATTTCAAAGAACTCAGCATTATCTGATTCTATAACCGTATTATTATGAATGTCGGGATTTTCTGATTTATGAAGTAGAAATCTATATGCTTTACTATTAGTTGCATATCCTATGAAAACACAATCGACGGTTTTCGGTCCTATTTTTACCCTTTTGGGTTTAGGAACTTGCACTTTTGCCAAACATCCCCACAATTTAAAATAATTAAAGTTGGGCTTCCTTCCTTTCCATTTTTCATATGGAATGGATTGTGTTTTGCTATGGGGTACTCGATTTAGTATTCGGCTAGCCGTAATAACGGCTTCCCCCCCACAAGTTCCGTGGCAAACCAGAACTTATCAATAAAGCGTTCATCATCTCCTTTAATGAACGATTCTTTCTTTCTACAATCCCATTGGATTGGGCGTGTAAGGGGTCGTTGTTTTATGAATAATTCCATATTCTAAACATATTTGTTCAAAAGGAGATTCATATTCACCACCCCTATCACTTCTTATCATTTTGATTTTCTTGTTAAGTTGCGTTTCAACTTCATTTTTGTATTGCTTGAATGCGTCTATTGCTTCATCTTTACTATTAAGTAAGTAAACATAGCAATATCGAGTACTATCGTCAATAAAAGTTATGAAATACTTCTTTCCACCGCGAGATGGTATTGACTTCATATCACAAATATCTGTGTGAATTAAGTTTAAAGGATCTGAATTCCTTTCAACTGACTTATAAGGATGTTTAACATACTTAGATTCCACACATATTTGAGATTTTGATTTGTCGCATTCAAATTTAGGCAATACTTCCAAATTAATCATTTTTCGCAAGGTTTTCCTACAAACATTTCGTGAGGTAACATTTTCCTACAAACATTTCGTTCTTACTTATTACAACCTGATCGGAAGCAAAAACACATTTAAAACCATTCTTAACAAGAAGTCCAGTAGAGACTAAATTTTTCCTAATCTCGGGAACATGAAGGACATTGTTCAAAGTCACCACTTCGCCGGAGTCATTTTGAGAAATATCTTCCCACATCCTTCAATCTTCGCCTTTGCAGCATTTCCCATAGAAAGCGTCTCATCGGGTCCAACCGGAGCATAAGTAGCAAAAGCTTCTCTAACAGCACAAACATGGTGAGTGGCTCCAGAATCAATCCACTACTCTTTAGGATTGTCCACCAAGTTCCATTCGGAAAGCATGGAACATAAGTCATCAACATCATCATGCTTTTCAACCAAGTTTGCTTGACCCTTCTTCTTTTCTTTCTTCGTAGCACGACACTCCATAGATTTGTGTCCGACTTTTCCACAGTTGTAGCAATTTCCACTGAACTGCTTCTTACTTTGGTTGTATTTCGGTCCAGAAGCCTTCATCCTCTTTTTGTTCTCTTTAATAATATTTGCTCCCATTATTGTTGAGTTTCCACTGCCTCTCTTTTCAGCAGCTTTGTTTTCCTCTTCGATTCTCAACCGAACAATGAGATCTTCAAGGGACATCTCCTTGCGTTTGTGTTTCAAGTAGTTTTTGAAGTCCTTCCACAAAGGAGGCAACTTCTCAATCATCGCTACTACTTAGAATGCTTCATTGATGACAAGACCTTCAATGAAATTTCTGTTAGTAAAAATACTAAGATTACTACTTTCAACATTAGTATTAATGTGATTTATACCTTTAGCAAGGAGATTGTGAATAATCACTTGCAATTCGTGGACTTGGATAATAACAGACTTGCTATGTACCATTTTGTAGTCCAAAAACATTGCAGCAACAAACTTCTTCAACCCGGCATCTTTGGTTTTGTATTTTTTTTCAAGCGCAGTCCACAGTTCTTTTGACGTTTCCACGCCACTGTAGACGTTATACAAAACATCCTCCAGCCCGCTTAGAATACAATTCTTGCACAAAAAATCTGAATGCTTCCACGCCTCAATCACGAGAAAGCGTTTAGTTTTTGGAGATTCATCGGACAGCACAGGAACATCTTCCTTGATGAACTTCTGGAGACTTAGAGTAGTCAAATAGAAAAACATCTTTTGCTGCCAGCGCATGAAATCAATCCCGAAAATTTTTTCGTGTTTCTCCGCCGGTGCCAATGCTGCCGGTGTTGTTCGGCTCGTTGAGGCATTGGCAGTCACCGTTGGAACAACTTGGTTCACAATATCATTAGTCATTTCTGTAAAAGAATGACACAAACGTTAAAATCACGTAGATTTTAATCTCCAATAGAGTACAAAACCACAAAGGCTTTTACTCTCCAAAACAGTGAGTACACATACAGAAAATATATTAAATTGCTTAAGCTTGCTAGTAAATTGTATTTGTAAACTAATTCTGGAAAAAACAAAGCAGAATAATATATAAACAGAAAAAGTAAAGAGATAGAAATCAATTCGAGCCCACTGAATTCACAGTGTTTCCTTAAGAAATTTAATCCCCTCCTAGTACCCAAGGTTATGGATTATTTCCTCCCAGGATAGAACGAATTACACACTGGTCTAGTGGTACTTCAAACCCCAGTGTTTCAGCGAACACAAAGTTCGATAGCAAATCACTTACTGTTGCTTTGTTTGATGTTAAAAATATGCAGAAGGAGGAGGAGAAACTCAGAAAATCGTATAGCAATTCTGAGCAGAATAGTCTTGTATTTATAGCCAAAGTTGGGCTGAAATCTGAAGAGGTGCAACTCTTCAGAATGGCTGTTTATGAAAAACGGCCACAGCATAAATGGCTATTTACTCAACAATAAAGAGGAAAAATTGAAGGGTAGTTAATTTTCTGTTACAAAAATAGAAAACTGAAAATTGGATAACTGAATTAGATTTAATATTAATATTTATTTTAATATTAATATTCTGTTATTAAAACAAATATTTAATTACATTTCTGTTAATATTATACTATTAACAAATACATTTGACCAAATCCGAACCCGAAGCCGAGCCGAGCCGAGCGAGCGACGATGACAACGACGACGCGAGGCTTGACTTCTTCTCAACTCTTTATGCGCTAGAAGAAGAGCAATTGCTTATATACCCATAAAAAACTTTTCCTCTTCCAATATGGGACAATGTCCCTTTGCCGGG